>NC_068323.1:10316645-10414145 GCF_025860055.1 Xyrauchen texanus
CCGCTCAATTAACCAAAAGATGACGAATTGGATGGTTCCACCAAGGCGATTGCGTTGACGAATCCTGGCCGACTGTGGGTATGGACTGATGACTTTCCTGTTTTCCCTTGGGTCTTTAGTATGATGGAGAACCGCTTATAGTTCCACACAAACATAAACACACACATTTCAACATCTCACCCACTCTATCTCTCTCTCACATACTCTCTCTTTCTCTCCCCATGTCTCCCTGGAGTTTACTCTGTCCTTGCCTGAAGCTTCCTCGCGAGTGTCTCGCGCTGTAAGTGATGACCTGAGAAATTAATCCTGCCACTGGCTCAGAGACACCAGCTTATTTAGAGCGGCTGGATTTGTGGCTGGGACATCGTTAGATACAGATGTTTTAGACAGATGAAGAAGGAAGTCTTGAGAATGAAAGTGTAAACATACAGCACACATCTTATGACTTGTGACAGTATTGACATCTAATTGAACACATACTGCTTGTAACAGCAGAGACGACTGGGTGAATATAGCAAATCCTGTCAACATGTCTGGGTCATATTTCACCATTTGTGCATTTGACAGACACTTTTAGCCCAAGAAACTTTAGATGCATTTGGGAGTATATGTTTTATATTTATATTTTATGTCCATGCTTTCCATGTGAATTGAACCCATGATACCAGTTGAGCTACATGAACACAAAAAGATAAAGAAAGAAATAAGACATTATATTTAGCTAATTTCATGATACCATTTAATTAAGCATAGATACTTGAAATACGGGCTTTCTATTAAGAAATCCCCCCCACCCATATAAAAATAATTCAATAAATAAAACATTTCAATCTGTCGAGTTGTATTTTTCCAGGACGCGTCTATATACAAATGTGTTTTTAGGATGCTGTATCAAGTTCAACATAATTTGAAACTTGCAATCAGATTTGCGCTCTGCCCTACTGTGTATGATGACAGAATATGTCCTTATCTTGTGCTAGAGTTGTGCCTACTACCCCCTGCTGACTGGGCCTTGTAAAAATATGAAGATGGTACTTCAAGCTTGAATTGTGTCAATGGTAGGAAAATTCCTTATTACATTCCGGGAGAAGGATTAAGTGCATTCTAATTTTTTTTTAATGCATTATTTTTAATTAAATTAGACCTCTGCAAATGATCCAGAATGCAGCTGCACTTCTGGTCTTTAATGAACCAAAGGGAGCACATGTTACACCCCTCTTTGTCTCTCTCCACTGGCTGCCGGTTGATGCACGTATTAAATTCAAGGCTCTGATGCTGGCATACAAAACAGTCACTGGGTCTGCTCCAGCATACCTAAAAACATTTATGCAGAGCTACACTCCCATCAGAAGCCTGTGGTCGGCTAAGGAACATTGCCTTGTCATACCAAAACACTTTTCCGGACTTTCAGTTTCATCATACCACGTTGGTGGAATGACCTTCCCAACTCCATCCGTGAAGCTGACTCACTCTCTGTCTTCAAAAAATGGCTAAAAACACATATTTTCAAAGAGCACTTGGAACCAGTCACAAAAAAAATAAAATAATAATCAGTTTTGAATACTATTCTGATCCTATTTTTCATACCAATGTCTCCTTAAGATGATTTGCTTATGTTTTTCCTCTTTTGTAAGTCGCTTTGGATAAAAACCTCTGCCAAATGAATAAATGTAAATGTAAATTAATCGCACAATAAAATAATCCCCAACGAGAATAATGGGAATTTCAAAAAAGTCAAACGTCCATAAGCATTATGGTAATATATCCCAGGTGTGTATGACTTTCTTTCTTCAGCAGAACACATTTGAAGAAAAACAGAAAAATATCTTAGCTCACTTGGTACTTAAAGTGCAAGTGGATGGTGATCTGACTTTTGAAGATCCAAAAATCACAGACATTCAGCATAAACATCATCGATACAACTCCATCTGTTAAATTAATGTTTTCTAAAGCAAAATGATCGCTTTTGGTGTGAAAAAAATATTTAAGTACTTTTTAACTCATATAAATAATCTGTTCCAGTCAGCAGCAGTATGCGTGTGATACAATTGCATTGACACTTGAGAACTGACGCACATGTGACACACATGGAAGAGCAGCGCTGTTTACAAATGAGTAGGAGGAATACTGTACAGACACTTCGTTGGTTTTGGTTTAGACCTGTATTTATCTGTTTTTATACTAACAATGGTGCATTTGTGTGCTTATCCTAGATGTATCAATTGAGAGAAGAACGTGAGATTACGTCTGTAGCATGGCAACGTGAATACATCACACAAGACACAGCGTGAAAACTCACAGGAAGTGATGGATTGTAGTTAAAAAGTACTTAAATATTGGTCTTTTTTCACAACAAAGTGATTGTATCACTTTAGAAGACAACGCTGGATATGTATTGATGACGTTTATGCTGACTTAAAAATTCAGATCACCATCCACTTGCATTTTAAGGACCTACTGAGCTAAAATATTATTCAGTTTTCCATCAAAAGTGTCATACACACCTGGGATATCATGAGGGTCAATAAGCTTTATGCAAAACATAATACCTTATTTTTCTTTCTTTTGATATTTGTGGTGAAATGAAACCTGGAAATGTTTTCGTACAATTCATCCAACCAGGTAACAATGGCTGATGAGAATTGCAAAACGAACATTTACGATTGCAAAGTAAACCGTATATTAACCTCCACAGCCTTTGGATTTGCTACATTATTGCTGTTATATATTTAATAATCCTTTGCCCTGATTAAATGAACCTTTGGAAATCAGGACACAGCACAGGAAACACAAGCTCCCCAGGGTGCAGAAGACATGAAAAACAAGCATCAGATATTGCAGCGATGCACTAAAACAATATCAGACTCACCATTTAAAACTAATCAATTCTTCATCAACTCCCTCATTTTACCATATTATCCTTATTGGATGCACCACTTTTTTAGAAGGCCATCAAATCGAATGCAAAACAAGCCGATCTGGTAATTTCAAGGTGTAAACACGCATAAAGCAGGTGATAAGAAACCAAACAAGCGTTCATTACAGAACACAGTCATTCGGGGGGGGGGGGGATCAATGATCATTTGCAGAACAAGGGCATGTTTCTAACCACAAGGCATTGCTCTGAATACATAACAGCTATTGTAGTATTAATAATAAAGTGTTTAAAAAACATAAATGTCTCTTTTGACAGGCTGCTACTAGAAACCACATTATTAATGTGTTGTCATGCGTTCCAAGTGTTTTGATTCATTTTATCTTTATGTGACAGCGGAGCAACCTTTCAGCTGTGGTCTTCATAGTTAGTTATCTCCAGCACAACAACACGGCCCCTGACTTTCACTTAAGCTGACATTGCCACTGTATACTGAACGCTTAATGATGCTATAATGTGCACAAATGCCTCCACTGCAGCAAAGAGATTGTGGAAGGTTAATATTTGAGTATTATAATCAAGCATATAGTCCATTTACGGTGTTTATTACAGTATCATTTTCAATTTAAATGTGAAAATGAAAAACATCTGAATATTGTCCGCTGTGTTTTGGGGTCATCCTATAAAACTTGAAACACAAAACCATAAACAGAAAATACAGAATTCAAAAGTTCATAGACCCCACTAAAACCGATATTACAGGGAAAAGAGATGTGTTTTCAAATGTGTTTTGAAAGAGGAGAAGGAAGGTATTTCACGGAGGTTCTGGGGAAGTGAATTCCTAGCAAGTGTTAATCAATTGCATTGTGGAAATTCAAACTAAAATAACTGACCTATGTTGGGATATATTAATGCCTTCAGAAATGTAATAGTGTTGACGGCAACATGGTTGAAACTTTCACAATTTCATTTGACAGCACATGCCTTGCGCTCAAGGTCCTAAAACAACAACGTGCTTCTTATAAAGAATTTAATGCTAATATTTCTACAAACGTCCATTTCTTAAAGATCAATTGCTTACTATGCAAAATCGTGGTAACAGGGTTGACATTTTCACAATTTGATTTGACATTTGACATTACATGCCTTGACCTAAAGGTCACGAAATTGCAAAGTGCTTCTTTGAAAGAATTGAATGCCGTTCTTTCTACAAATGTCCATTTTTCAATAATCAACTGCTTAGTATGTGATGTTATGATAACAGGGTTGACATTTTTACAATTGACAGTAATTTAACATTTTATATTGCATGCCTTGCGCTCAAGGTTGTAAAACAAAAAAATCTGTAGAATTTTAACGCTGATATTGCAAAAAAAATGTCACTCTTTAATTATCAAACACTTACTATGCGTAATAATGATAACAGGGTTGACACTTTTACAGTTCAAATTTAAATGAAATGCCCTGCGCTCAAGGTTGTGACTTGTGAGACTACAGAGTGCTACTTTAATACCAATACTGTATTTCTACAATTGCCCACTTTTCCTTTATCAATTGATTACTATGCAAAATCATTGTAACATTATAAATAAATAAATTCTAATATTTCTAGAAAATGTCCACTTTTCAATTATCAGTTGCTTAACATGCGGAATAACGGTAACATGGTTGACACTATTACAATTTAATATGGCATTACATGCCTTGTGCTCAATGTCATGAGACTAAAAGATTCTTCTTTCTACAAATGTCCACTTTTAAATGATAAACCACTTACTATGCAAGACAGGGTTGACGGTAACATGGTTGACGTTTTTACAATTAATTTGCTTAATCTTGAGACTACAAAATGCTTCTTAAAATGTAATGCTGATATTTATACAATTGTCCACCTCCTAAGCATCAGTTTCTTACTATGCAAAACAATGATAACAGGGTTGACACTTGTACAATTTCATTTGACATAACATGCACCCAATGCCGTAAAACACAAAGATGTAAAATAATTTTATGCTGGCAATTCTTCAAATGTCCACTTTTCAATAATCAATTGCTTTCTATGCAAAATCATGGTTACAGGGTTGACATTTTCACAATTTGATTTGACATTGCATGCCTTGCCGTCAAGGTTGTGTAACTACAAACATTTGTAGAACTGTAATGCTGATATTTCTACATATGTCCATTTTTCAAATATTAAACGCATACTATGGGAAATAATGGTACCAGAGTTGACATTTTTAACATTTCATTTACATGTTATTATTCTATTCTATGCATATTCTGTTGTTGGCATTACATGTTTTTTGCTCAGTGTCGTGAAACTACAAATTGCTTCTTCTAGAAATGTCCACTTTTAAATGATTAATCGCATACCATGCAAAATCATGGTAACAGGGTAGACGTAACCGGGTTGAAACTTTTCAAATTAAATTTGACATTACATGCCTTGTGCTCAGGGTCTTGAGACTACAAAGTGCTTCTTAGAATTTGAATGCTAATATTTCTTTAAATGTGTACTTTTCAATGGGCTATATGCACACATAACTTCCGCTTTCATATCTCAGTGAAAGCTCAGTGTTACCGCTCTATGAGGAAAGCAGAGACTCCACACCAACTAAGAGTAGGACTGGTATTTTGAAAGTGACGTTCAAAGTTCTTTTGAACGTCTTCTAAGTTTTTACTTTTCTAACGTTACCACTGTTCATTTTGGATAACCACAGATGTTATCTTAGCTAGTATGGATGTTTATTGTACAAAATGAATAATAATAAAAAATGTAATGCAGTTCTATCAACGACAGATGAATAGCACTGCGTTATTGCAAATTCTAGCTGAAACAGTGGTAATGGAGATACACTGCTGCAAATTTTGTTTCCTATTCAGCACATACAGACTTTTTGTCAGTAGCTTTCCAACAGTGGATGCAAACTAGTTAATATCATTGACAATGAGCTACAAAAAATATATTTTTTGAATGTAAAAAAAAAAAAAAACGACTACAAGAGGAAAGAGTTGTAGGTGATAGTCATACTTGTTTATAAAAATAATTTACTCATTAATCATTTTGCATACACCATAAGAAAGTTATTGAGGGCAAACATCTGAATGTATGAAACTAACTTTACTGCAGTTGCAGATACAGGGTAGCAGAGTGTGCAGGCTTTCTAGTTAGTCTATAACACAAAATGGGAGTTTATTTTAAAACTCTGAAGAATAGTGATATGAAATGTTGTTTTACCGGACATGGTGGCTGCAGATGCAGAATGTATTTGACTAACTCGGCTACCCTTCAAACTGCTCATGTTCTACCTTGAAACTGTTGTTGTCTTTACTTGTTCACAGCATAGACTAGCTGATATACTTGATGACTATACTTGATGTTTTTTTAAACACATTTTGTTTGTGTATTTCAGATGACATTACGTGATTCAGAGCCAGTTGTGCTGGTTAACAGCTCCTGCTCCTGTGTGGCTGGGAGTGGGATGTGCAACCATTTGGTTGCTTTGCTTTACCAAACAGCCCATTACTATGAATGTGGAATGTCTGTCGTCCCTCCTGTCCTATCATGCACCCAAACAGAACAGAAGTGGCATAAACCACGAACAATGGTTTGTATCACTTAAATATCTGGCACAATGTTTGTTTAGCTATAGTCTTTCGCTATAGTTTTGATGACAACTAATAAATAGGGAGTGAAGGCGGGACCGGTGGATACCATGGTGGTAGTGAAGCCCAAACCAGGTGCTACTTCAGCAAGTGGAATCAGGTATGCAGTGAGTGTAACCATGCATGCCATACTATACTGTGTAGCAAAAAATGTTTATTGATTCCCTGATAATGTTATTCCAGATCTGCACTTTACAAGGCCTACAGTGGTGAGCTGCCAGATCCATCAACACTCGACCCTAAAGCTGCCTATGCTGACTTCAAACCAGGATCTCTTCCCCTTATCTGCACAATGAATATCTCACCTGACAAGCCACTCGTGGACTCTATTTTCGGTAAGGTACAAGCTGGCAGTATCCTATCATACCAGCATCCACCACCTACACCGGATGGTGTTATCACCCATAAGGATGCACCCCCATTCCCAAAAGTGCCACCAGAGGGCTACCAGTTAAAGCCAACAGACTGTGCATATGTGCCAACAAACCAGGAACAGCTGCATCTCCACTCACTATCTGTGACATTGTTGCAGTCACATCTCATTGAGGAAGCGACCAGGTGTCAAAGTGCAGCACCTGAGTGGCATTCACTGAGGAAAGAGAGGGTGACTGCTTCAAATTTTAGGGAGGTTAGCCATGTTAGAGGTCCAAATGCTGCAGAAAACCTAGCTGAGAGGATCATCCGAGGGACACGACAAACAACACACATGAAGAGGGGACTGGATATGGAGACAGGTGCCTTAAAGGACTATGTAACTCTGAAAAACCTGAACTTGAGGAAATGTGGACTGGTAATTCATCCAGATGCACCTTGGCTGGGTGCATCACCTGATGGGCTGGTATATGACCCGCTTGAGAGACCATCATTCGGCTTGGTGAAGATGAAATGTCCAAATGCACTAAGCTACATTGACTGCAGGTACCTCAGAGTTAATCATGGAACATATACATTAAAGGAAAGCCATGCTTATTATTGGCAAGTGCAGGGGCAGTTGCTTATGACAGGTATGGAATGGTGCGACTTTGTTGTCTGTGCCCATAATGACATGTTTGTGCAGTGCATTTACAGAGACACTTCTGTGTTAAGCTCCCTGAAACAGAGGTGTGATTTGTTTTTCTTTTTTACATATCTGCCAAAATACCTCTCTATGCACAAGTAACTAAAGAGTGCTTAGGAAATGAATTGATGCATGATTTTACAAACGTGTAATTTTATTTTGTAATGTCATCTGATTAAAATATTTGTTTTACAATTATATATTTTTTGACAATTTCATTTCAAATTTATGTACAGCGAATAAGGACTCTTCTAAGGTGAAAACCAAAATTATTATTTCAGGTGATTATACAGTAATAAAAAACATTTTTACTTCTAAAGCTTTAGAAATTGCTTGCCCAGGCTTTAACTAAGGGCTCGTTTTGGTAGTTAACCAAGAGACAGGCTACTGTGTAAAGTTGATTGATGCTTCCTGTCAGTGAAAGTGGGATTACTGTACTGAATATCTTGTGCTCCTTCACCCTTCGAATGAGTCGCTCAACATGGACTCTGAGTCTTGCAATAGACTTTGTTTTCCTGACCTCTGGCCCAGACAGTTGTGCTCTCTTTGACAGGAAGGAAGGGATGTGGACCTTGCAGGGCACACAGTCTTCCACAAGGAAACCCTTATCCACCATTACAGCCATTGTTGGTTTTAGAAGAGACACAATACCAGACTGCTTAAGAGTCTCCTTATCACTGATAGCTCCTTCATAGAGAGATGATACAAAGGTTATAGCGCCGTGAGGGGCCATCCCAATCAACCCTTTGAAAGTGCAGTGAGATTTGTAGTTGGTGAATACCTCGCTCTGAACGAGAAGAGAGTTTGGTGTTTGGCACCGCAGTTCAGTACAATCCAAAATCACTTGTGTATCAGAGTAAGACTGAAAAACATCTGGCATGTGAGCTTTGACAGTCTCCTCATCCATCCAAATGCCCACAGCTCTAAGCACAGTGTAGAGAAAGTTAGCCCATGTGTTGATTATGCGGCTTACAGTTGATTGGTGAATTCTGAATCTGTGGGCCAGATCCTTCTGCACCAGACCCAATGACAGATATGTCATAAAAAGGAAAAACTCATCCATGGGTTGAAGAGACTGAAAAGAAGAAAAATATTTTATTTATTACTATTACACAAACACCATAACTTGCACAGAAAGTTTGATTGTAAAACAAAAAAATATCTTAATCATAATAAATGGTTCAGAATACATGTACCGTTGCATTGGCAGTGTGAGGAACCTCATCTGTCTTGTCTGCAGTCCGTGCTCTTGTCACGCGCACAATCTTGCCTGTTGCTGGCTCTATCTGCCTCCAAAAGGCCATTAAGTGGGCATGAGTTGCAAACCTGTGGGACATACAGCATTTAAGTAACACTTTATTTTAATGTGTTACTAAATGTACAGATTTTGCATGTTATTTATTATAGTGATAACTATAAATTAGACATAATTACATGCACCTAGCCCTACAGTAAGTACATCTAGTTCATTAATATTACTCAATACTTAAATTACACTAACAGGAACACCGTCAAATAAAGTGTTGTCAACACATATTTTATTTGATGGTATGTTAAGTGCCCATAGACCATTTTAAGTTGCAGATTTATTAGCATCCTAGTTGTAATTCCCATTAATACAACAACATATTATGAGATAGAATACAAATCCTAATGCCAGAATTTACAGAATAATACAAATATCGGTGTGTAACATATTCTGTCCTTTGGGACTTGCCAGGCAAGAGAGGGATTGCATGAGATTACTGTTGTTGGTCACTCCTGCAGGACATGTGGTTAGGTGAAGGAAAATTAACGTGTGCTTACCTTGTGAAAAACCTAATGTCATCATCGGAGGCAGCAAACCGCTCCAAACAGAACCTGCTGCTGAGGGTTATCTCCTCAATTCGTTTTTGCAGCCTCGCTATTTCCGCGCTTTGATCTTCAGTGTGGTCCAGGAACAAATCCAGGGCAGCAGGCTCAGCACTGGAGCAGTAGTCGTGGTCCGAATATTCCACATCCATAGAGGGGGCTTCAGTAGGCAATGTGTCTATGTTTGGTCGCTCTACCCTTTCCCAAACTCCAGTCCGTGGGGCTGGAATACTGAAGTTGTTCCACTGAAAAAGCACCGGGACCGCTCCATTTTTCAGACGTCTGCGTCCGGTTGGCGTTTGCGGCTCGATCAGGTCTGTACTTTGGAAATGTCGGCTACACACTCTTGACTGGTATGTAACTGTAAAATGGTCTCGTCTTATATTAACTAACCAGCTCTTCTGTATTTCCTTGCCTTTAGGAAACGTGTGGAAACTGAGAAATGTGTTAAATTTGGCAGATGCTGTACACTGCGGCACACAGCAGTGGTGGCTCCCGTCTTTGAAACGATACTTTCATTCGTTTAGATGCCATTATATATATATATATATATATATATATATATATATATATATATATATATATATATTACTTATTTTTATTTAAAATATAAATGAGAGGTTGCTGTTTTGTGACTAATGTTCCTTTAATGTATAGTCAAAGAGTATAGAATCCCACATCAGTTCTCGGCATAGCAGCGCTCTACGATCGGCGGAAGTAATCAAGCATCCTTAAATTTCACCGGAAATACGTCATGCACCGCCGTGCATAGAGCCCATTATCAATTTCTTACTGTGTGAAATTATGGTGACAATGTTGACATTTTAATGACTTTTGAAAAGTCTTGCGCTCAAGGTTGTGAAACTACCAAGTGCTTCTTAAAAAGAATTTAATGCTGATATTTCTACAAATGTCCAGTATAAATTGTCAATTCCTCAGATAAAACTATCATATGGCTTCAAGACTTAGAGTCGGAATAGAGTCGTACCAATTACATTGATGGTGTTTTTTTTATCCTTTTAGGAGCTTGGGCATCACATGCTTTCTTTGTATAACCATTCTGCTAAACATCTCCTTTGCATTCCACTGAAGAATCCAAATCATATAGTTTTGAAACAACAGGAAGGGTGCTTTAGATGTTTAAAACCTGTAATTTTATCAGTTTCATTATAAACCCCAGGCAACCCTCTGACCTTCACCAAAGGGGTATTAAAAAGTTCCATCAAAGATTAATCTGCTATTGTTAGAGCGGGGCCACACTTTCATTAAAATCAATGACTTTCATTCACTTAAGTGGCGTTACTGAAGAAATTCCTCCAAATGAATTCCACTCAATGCATTAAAAACAGGTCTAAAAAAATCAGACAGCATCTCTGTATATATGTGTAGCCTATGTGTGTGGGTGCATGCATTTGTCTGTGTGTGGCCCTCTGTTTCCCACAGCTATGAATCTCTTCAGTGCAAAACATTTATTTCTTGTGTTCTCCGGTGACAAAAAAAACCAAACCCATCTTCACGCATCATTAAATTTCATTACCATTTTCGAATTGCCTCCCGACTGCATGTTACCTCTGTCTCACTTTAATCGCACAAACGCGCAATCAGTCCTGTCGCACCGACTGTTTATCTTGTCATTCGCTGCCCGTAATGTACCGCTGAATAGCATTGATAACACAAATGTCCATATTTAGATGCCTTCAAGCAGGTAGAGTTGAAGTGTGAGCACTTTTGGGTCATCAAAATCATTATTTTTCATCAATGCTTAGAGATCCCCCTGGCCTCACAGGGTGTGAAGGTTTTCAATTACTTAGTTGTTTGGAGAATAGTTTGCCATCATATATAATATCACAATGTTGTAGCAACTCATAAATGAAAGAGTCCTGAAAAGCATGAAAGAATGTGAAAAGTTCACTATTAAAAATTAACTCTCAAAATATGGAGGGGAATTATAGTATATAACAAGGCTAGTTCTAGGATGAGAGGGGTGGGGAGCATTTTGACCTTTAGGGTGGGTCATAGGTTCTCTCACTTAGCTGTCCGAACAGGAAATAGGGGGCATCAGAAGTTTGCAATTGGGGAGCAAACCATGACATATAATAGAATAAATTACTTATAGCCTACTGTAGACCTTATCAACAACATAAACTATAAAAAAGGAATTATAATGTGCATGTCTGTTCCTGAAGCATTTCTGGTAGAATCGTTTTTAAAAACTGTCAAAACAAAATGTCTAGAACATACTTTATTTGAGTCAAGCTAAAATAGAACAAATAAGAAAATGGCAAAAACTGGTGCATATATCTCATGTCATTTTCTTAAGTTTTAATTTGAATTTTTTGTAGATTTTCTTTTTGGAAAATAAGACAATATACAGTATACAGTAATAACATGTCCCAAAAACATGCTAGCACCGAAGTAAATTTTTATTAGCATGCCTTCATATCACAGATATTTATAGAATTGGGGATAAAATCGGGTGCCTAAAAACTCCATTGTACTAATGCCAAAGTGGTTATACAAGACTAGAAGTTATACTATACTTTTACACAATAATATCTTGTTTTTTTGGTAAAAATGTACATTATATAGACTGCAACAACACATGCTGTAGGCACATTTTGTTTCACACTACATTTTGACAACTGACTGCCAATTTCAACCAGACCCAAACTGATTGGCTCCGTACGTGCTGTTCCCAAATGAATGACGGCCCTGATACAGTGCAGGTAATGAAAGACCTGTCCTTGATTCATTCATTCACACACACACACACACACACACACACACACACACACACACACACACACACACACAAACACACGCACACACTGTACACCCTATACCTTGCATTACCAAGATCTGCGAGACAAAATGTGTCGGAAAATGAAACTTTTACATTCCATGGATCGAATTGCAATTTGTTCTAAAAATGTATGTGTGCTGAGAAAACATTGTAAGTGTGAGAGAGAGAATCTGTGACTGTGTCTGAGAGATGGTAAGAGAGACAGAGAGCCGGAGCAATGAGCTGGCTAGGATCTATCAACTGCTGTCGGTTAGAGAGACATCTGGAGTGGCCAGATGCCCATCCGGTCACTAATCACACCAACAACTCATTATGACCATTGATCAATCAATCAGTCTCACCAGGGCCATGCAAACCTCATGCTTATAAAGACAAACAACCTGCCATACCGACAAGAGTATTATCCTGTAGGAAAGAAAAAACACAAATTACATTCTGTAATATCTCAATTATTACAAACAGCGATGAGATTAAATAAGTGAAAAGGTTTGTGTAATTTTTGAAGCTTTTAAAGCCTTAGTCTACATTTACTCCCTTCCAAAAACCGAGAGTTCATGGCAAACTTTCCTCAAATTGTCCACTGATAATTTTCACAAGCAAATGAGCTTTGCAATTTGCAACTTGGGGCAAATTGACCATTGTTGCTAAAGGTTTGTTGCAGGTTCACCACAACCGTTAAAGAGCTGCAAACCTCTGGCAAACAATTGCAGTGAACGGGGCTGGACTGGGAAGAGAAATCGGCCCGGGATTTTACGTCAACTGGCTTAAAAGGGGAGGCGGGTGGGTCGCTGTCCTGTTCTGCATATTGCGGCGGCATTTTGTGGTCCGTTCTGCATAACGTGGCGGCTCATTTTTGCTTATCGCGGCCCATTCGGCACGTTTCGCGGACGCACCACCGGCCCGCTCGGTTCTCCCACTGTCCAGTCCGCCCATGATCGGCCCCAAAGTGCGTCGGCCCACTGGGAAAATGCCCAGTATGCCAGATTGCCAGCCCTGGTGGTGAATCACAAGCTCATTTACATGTGGAAATAATGAGCATCAAATTTGCCATGAACTCTTGATTTTTGTAAGGGCTTTTATTAAATGGAAATAGCATCAATTACATTCTGCTTGTATTCCACAAGTTTGGAACAACATGAAGGTAAGGAGACAGAATAAAAATTTTTAGGGTGAACAATTCCTTTAATAATTAAGTCGCAATAATTACTACGAAATGGCAAAATCGTAAGAAACCATATGAGTGGACTCGTACAAAAATTAAGACTTTTACTTCCACAGAGAAAAATAAACAAAGCAACGACCAATGTTATGATGATTTTTATTAAGTTTAACCCATACGTGTTGGGTAGGAGGCTAGCTAAACTTTGATGCCTGCATTGTATCTGCTTGTTGATTGGTTAGTATCTATGGGAATAAAAGTGGTACCATTTCGTACAAAGATATCTTACGATTTTGCCACCTCGTACAAATTATTTCCAATTGTCATGAGACTACTGTATGTTGGACAGAGCAACTTGCAATGGCCCATGAGTATTGTCTCTTGTATAATTCGAGAACATAAATCCTATATCAAATATCAGTCAACACTTTGTTTCCTCACATCACCGTTTTCAAACAGGGAAACTAAATCAGATCACAGACTTGCAGGAAAGTCACCTTACATCAATCCAAAATCATGAACAGGAGTTGAGTGAGGAGTGCTTGATATAATGGCTCACCTGCCAGCAGCGGTTTCAGGAACAGAATGAGCTGCGGACATTTGCTTCACGCTTCATGGGCTTGATCTGCAGGGCACTGTAAATACATGCTGCAATTTCAAGAGCACCGCTAACAGCTTAGCCCAAGGCAGGACTGCTGTTTCGCTCTTGAGTAGAGGAACACAGTGGACATCACTGCCCACAGCAGGAGAGGAAACGTCCCCTGAGATCTGGCTTGCATTAAAAAAAGGACTGTCTGTTGGAGAGCCTGTTATTACGGCACAGGAAGAGTAATATCAACAGGTGTGTTCAGGTAGTGTGGGTAAATAAAAAATAGGTGGTTGTGAGTTAAAATAATAGCTTTATTTAACCATTCATTATCCATTTACAATGCTGTTTAAAACCAAATTCAAGCATGATCTCATGAAAAAACCATGACTGTGGCAGCATTTTTATGATATTACTTAATTTCTTACACATTTTGCGGCAGTAGCAAGGTGAAATGTCCACTGAGTGGTGCTAAAAGAGAGTGAAATGTTCACCAAAAGAGATGCGGTTTTAAGTAACCTAAACCTAACTGATAGTGTCATAAAAAGCAAATGTGAGAAGCAAAAATGTAATTTTGTGGTGCTAAGACACTTTCAGCTCATTCATCGACAGTCTTCAGCACTCGTACTCCAGTCCTTTGCAATACAAGTCCACAACTTGGTAAAGCTTAGAAAGGTAGTTGGTTTTGTAACGCAAATATGAAAATGGTTCGCCTTACAAGTCATGCGCTGTAGTAGATGTCACAAGATAGCATTGTGTGACGAACGGAGTGTATATTAAGTTTATGAACTGATAATCACCCGTTTTACTCTGGATTTGTGTGGAAGGGAATAAAAAGCATTGTTGTTGTAGCGCATCTAGTGTTCATTTCACCAGGAAACTGACGTGACATGTAAAACGAGCAACATTAAAATCATTTTGAATTTGATCAATTCATTCATTCTTATTAATTATAATAAACATTAACAAAAAAATACCATGGAACTACTATATTCTTTGAAGTAACTTTATTTGTACATGAATATGGTAAACATTCAATATCATGGCATAGGTCACAGTACCATGGTATTAGCATACTGCATGAAACTATCACTTTACCATGATACATTCACTGTACTTTTTTGTAAAGGGACATTTAAAAGAGAAAAGAGTAGAGGTTTCTGAGAGTGCTTTTTTTGTTTCAGACGCTAGCAGGTAAAAAACTGCTAGCTAAATCACACCTAATGTTCATTTGCCGCCTTCCACAGGGTGCGTCTGGTCAGTGTGTGCAAGTCATTGGTCACTTGTGATGAATGGTTCACAGTAGACATTACAACATCTGTTCAGTCCAGCAGCACAGCTGTGCGCAAACCGCTAATCGCTACGGTTTCCTTAGATTGTTGAACTTAGCTGTAACTAGCCTGTTTAGACTAGTATAATGGAGTTGTTGTTTTTTTGTTTTTTTTTTTACATAGCCATAGCCTTTAGTTTACATCACAGCCATGAACAAGATTAGCATCTTGCTATTGCTAGTCAAAAGTAAATGGTTTCAGGGAGAAGTATATTCTCTATCTAAAAAGCATTTGTTTGGACAAAATAAGTGAGAGCAAGTTGAGTCATAGTATGTTTTAGTCAGTTTTCACAGTAGATAAAGGCTGTACTTTTTAAATGTGTTTTTAAATGCATTCCAAGGGGTCTTCAAATGTAAAGGACTAAAACTGATTAAAAAGACTTCTTCACAAATGCCTCTAGCTCAAATGGTAGAGCATATTGCTAGTAATTTCAAGGTCTTGGGTTCAAATAAACTGATAAATGTCACCTTAAATGCACTTTAAGTCACATTGGATAAAAGTGCCTGCCAGATGATTACATTTAAATGTAATACTAACAATACTAACGCTGAAACAAAGTTATGCCAACGTCTGAAATGAAGAACTCAATGTTATTAAGCATCATTCCGGGAGCCACTCCAAACTCGAATCATCTCGACTGCTTTATACTAATGTGTCTGCCAACTACCTTGCACACAGTGAAATGCATTGTTGATTAAATGTCCCATAAAGCTCTACTTAGGGTGAATGCCGATTACTGGAATGAGAACGGGCTTGGTTAAGACTCTTCGGTTGATAAATGGCTAGTGAAATTGACTAAAGATGAATGGAGGAGGAGTTGAGGAGTAGGCCCTGATAACAAATGCATTAGCCAAGCAGTGCGATAAACTGCGATCTGCATTTGGATCAAAGTGAATGTTTGTTTAGTCATCATTTTAAAATGCTTGCGGCAGTAGACAAACTTCAAAACTTCTGCTGATGATTTCATCATTTATAAAGTTGTTAGCATTCCCAATAAGAAGGTCATCAGGACAATTTACCTCCCCACTGTGTCTTTTTGACAATTTAAATGTCTGTAACACTGACAGAACTAAGCAATTTAAATACAAACTCTGCTATTAATATTTGCAACTGAACGCGAATGTTCGCTTGTAATGTTCACTTGATAATCTTGCAAGAAGACAGTCTTCTTTCTTGATTAAGAACAATTGTAATAGTCTTCATTGCTGTCTGCATGTTCCTTATCACGGTTAAGCATACCATTTTCATCCCAAGCCTCTGAAATTAGTTAGTGTAATCAGCAAGGATGAGAACAGTCATTTTGTGTATGTGTCAAAGAAGAACAAGAGATTGCAGAGTTCATATTTACATATTGTACTTTATATGTGGATCTAAAGAAGTTGGAGTATTTGAAGGATAGATCCCAGCCTGAAATTGTACAAAACGGTGTTAGTTTAGGAGTTCAATTACTTGGATTCCCATGAAAAATAAAACAGCCGTTGGAAGAAAGCATGAATGCATGACTTTATATCTTTGCTTACAGGTACTTAGCTCTAGACACAGTTTTTCGAACCAATCACCTGAGCCATGTGAGTAATCACACTGTCGTTGGAAAATGTCGTCATGACAACGCTGATTGCTGTTGGAAGCACAAGAATGCAAACAGTGCCAACAGGTCTTTCAATCATGATTATCCTGAGCTGTGAAGTGAATGGCAGTGCTGACCAAACGTGTTCTTGACCTCAAAAAAGCTAGACGCAGCATAAATAATTTAACAGAACGCAGGTGTCTCGAGACTCGCGTTTTTAAAACACACATTTCTTTTAACTTGTCATGCCGTCAAAAAAAGGTATAGTAAAATAATTGGGGGAAAACAGTGCGGATTGATGCAAAAACGTGTTTGGTGTAAATGGCTCCTATTCTTCCAGAAGGGGCTAGCTGGAGCATGCTTAAAAAAAACGAAGGTTCGTGGCAAATTTGCTGCAAACTAGCCGCAACATTGCCACTGATCATTTTCATGTGCAAATGAGCTTTGCGGTAAACTTGTGGCAAATTGTCCATTGTTGCTAAAGGTTTGCTGCAGGTTCAACACTACCGGTGAAGAGCTGCAAACTTGTGGCAAACATCTGTGGTGAATCACAAGCTAATTTGCACGTGAAAATAATGAGTGTCAAATTTGCGGCAAGTTTGCCAGAATCATTGAGACCTTGGTACTATTTGTACCAAAAACAAAAAATAAGTCAACTTAAGTGGAGACAATAGATAACACGATAAAAGAAACTAGCAACACCATTTTTAAGATCTGTATGCAAAATAAACTGAGATCAAAAGATGGGACAAACTGCAGTCAACCTGCCAAAAGCTGTGTGAGTCTCCGCGACCCAGGCCTAGCTCATATGAGCTTATTAAGATTAAATAAAAGCTGAATGTACTTTAGATACACCCGGTCAAGACAGGTTGGCCGCATGAGTTTTGACAGCAGAAGAAAAATGAGTTGACTCCAGAGGAGGGGGGGACTAATTTTTCTCCAGCTAATGTTGGAGAGATGACGTTGAAGCCTGGGAGGCCCTTGAAGGTCAGAGAGGAGGTAGGAACAGACTGGACCCGGGAGAAAAATTGTTCTGGCCCTGGGAGAACCGTTGCGGATGAGATCTAAAGGTGACTCAGGCGGCTTCGGTTTAGACAGGGAAAAGAAGAATAATTGCAAAAGGAAAGTGGGTATTACAGTGTGCTTTTTTATGTGTTTTATATCGCACAAGTCATTTAAAGGCATAAATTATTACCACAAGTTTTGTTACAAATAATATCCGTCACTTTGATGTACTGGGTTGTAAAGTTTTCGTTTTGGTCTATTTTTCCTCATATTTCCTCAATATTTATGTATCTCCAATAAAATTATATAGACTGTATTTGAATTTTTAGATAAAACTCTAATTAATGATATTGACTGATATCACCTTGCTATAACAATAGCAAATAAATATACTGTCAATATTTTAGTTTATAGCCAGTGACCGTTTTACATGAGCGTAGATTGCTTAAACCAAAAAATTTGAATTACTCGCCCTCATACCATCCCAGATTTGTATGACTTTCTTTCTTCTGCAGAACAAAAATCTGGATTTTTAGATGTGTATTTCAGCTCTGGAGGACCTCACAATGCAATTCAATGGGTGCCAAAATGTTAAAACTCCAAAATCCACATAAAGTGAGATTAAAAGTAATCCATATAACTCCAGTGGTTAAATTAATGTGTTAAGACACCATATGATATGTGTGGGTGAGTAACAAATCAATATACACGTTTTTTTTTTGTCTCACAAATTCTTCTCTCTGACCATTAGGTGGCGATGTTCAAGAAGGATTTGAATCACCAATAACAGAAGAAGAAGAATGAGAAAGTGAAAGTAAAGTGGAAATTGACTGACCAGGAAGAATTTATAGTAAAAAAAAAAAAAAAAAAAAAGACGTAAATATTGATCTGTTTCCCAACCATGCCTATATGGATTTAACCACCAGAGTCCTCTGGAGTACTTTTATTTTTGCCCTTATGTGGATTTTGGAGCTTCAAAAACTTGGCACCCATTGACTTGCATTGTATGGACCTACAGAGCTGAAATAATCTTCTAAAAATAATCGATTGTGTTCAGCAGATGAAAGAAAGTCATACACATCTGGGATGGCATGAGGGTGAGTAAATGATAAGAGAATTTTCATTTTTGGGTGAACTATCCCTTTAAAGGAATAGTTCATCTATAAATGTCAATTCTGTCATAAATTGACAAGAGCAACGTCTTTTGCCGAAAACAAAGAGAAGAGTATTAATCAAATTAATATTGCGGGCCATTTCAATACAGTGGCAGTGGATAGTGCTTTACTTCATAGCATAAAAAGGACCTAAAAGTATCATTAAAGTAGTCCACGTAACTCCTGCGTCATATGTAGTCTCCTAAAGGTATACGATTCAGTTTTGGTAAGAAACAACCTGAAACTTGCTTTGTTCAGTGCAAAATCACATCTATTACATTTTTACACAATGGTTTAACTGGGATAATGGAGGCCTGTATAATTTTCATTAGTCTACGTTATAGTCTACTTTTAGGCAGTCTTGGCAAACATTGGATACGAGCTAAAGATGTAAAAAAAAAAAAACATTTAAAAGTGACCCTTAACTTTATTGTATATTATGAAGCACTGGGTTTAAGCATTTTTCCCTAGATTTTATAGCAAAACAGACGGACAGCATATAGTTTTTAGTTTTTATTCAGCAAATAGCAGAATTATACATTAATAAAACATACAATTCATAATATTTTCAAATTTATACATAGGTTGGAATGGTTGAATTCCTTGTTTTTTTTATGTAAAAATGCCAGACAGCATTAAATTAGGCAAATGGCAAAATTATGCATTGATTGTATAAAACGTATACATTCATAATAGTTTTATTCCTTGTTTTTAATTTGTCTAAATGATGGACAGCATGTTCTTTTTTATTTGGCAGATTGTGGAATTAAATGTATAAATGTATAAAGTATATATTTATAAAACGTATATATTCGTAATTTTAGAATATTAGTGTGTAAATTTGTTTCCTAGGGACAAAAATTCCTTCTGGATTTTTTCTCATTGCAAGACGTAAAAAGACACTCAAGTGAGCAAAAATAACAATTTCTAGGCCACATGTCAACAACCAGGCCCCTGCGTTTAATTTGTCTCAATAACCGTGACAATTCCAATCAAGAATGAGCATCTTCTGTAATGAAACTAATGCCAACAGCAGTAATTGTGTTGACATTTGGAGCTGTTTACTTGATTCCGAATCAATTCTTTTTTGGATATATCCAGGAAGCTCAACTGATATGCAAACACTCCCGCGGATGCCTAAAGCCTTAGCCATCCATGAAAATACTGCGCTTTTTTCATAAATAGCTCATTCTTAAACACGGATAAACAGAACGCTAGCTAAGAGTAAGCCCTGGCTTAATCTGCTCTGCAGATTAGCATGAACTTTTTAGCTGCGATGTGGCGGCCTACTCTTGTTGTCTCCTTCGAGAGAAAGTGTGCAATGGAAAATACTGTAACGGAAATAATCAGCCAAAGCTGTTCCATCCAAAATGCAGGGAGCGGATCAGTCAAATGGCTGCTTCTTTTAAGCAACAACAAAAAAAACTTCCATCATGGGAAATGACAGCTTGTTCGTGCACTTCCACCTCATGGATGCTTCCAAGGAGCTTTCGCCTGCCTACACAATGAAAAGAGACACATACCTGTAGGCAGAGCTTTATCGGCACTACCTAACCAGGCATGTGTCAGTTAAATCCTCTTTGGAACATGTGCTCATAAGATTACACATCTCACCTGACATGGAAGGATAACTCAGAAAAGATGTGTGATTTCAGTGATAAAGCAGTCAGGGACGCCCAGTGGTGTTCTGCAACATTCAGAAAATGAGAACCGGCTAATTTATCACCTTGATCTGAAAGGTCTTTTTATAGCTGTCACTTCTGACTGCAGTCGTATTAAGATAATGATGTTACTCAGTATTGAAGTGGAATCTTCAGTGGTGTTTGCGAAGGCAAACATCTATTACTATTGCTCATACAGTACATAGGTTTAGGAATTTCAACAAAACCCAAGTGTTAAACTTTAGCACACAACTCATCCAGACATGAATGAAACAGATGATTAAAAAAGGTGTAAAACTACATACACTTACATTGAAGGAGGGACCTGAGTAGGGTTGGTAACCAAGTTTAACCGATGGTTCCTATTTAACCGATTTCCATTAAAAAAAATACTGGTACCGTATTGCCTTTCGGTTACGTTAATGGTTCTTGAAAGTGCATTTTTCCGCAGATGAGGATGGGACACCATATTAAAATAATAACAGTGTTTTTTGCACTACCATTCAATCCGATTCCCAAGCAAATGAATCTTACGATCCTGTTCTTTTGAAACTACAGCAAAACCAGTGTATTTTGAATGACTCCTTTAACGAGTCGGTTCTTTTGAATCTACAGCAAAACCAGTGTATTTCGATCCAGAATGAATGACTCCTTTAATGAGCCGGTTCTTTTGAATCTACAGCGCAAAATATACAGCGTGACCAGTGTTGGTCAATTTCCTAACGAATAACTCTTATGAACCGGTTCTTTTGAATCTACAGCACAACCAGTGTATTCTGATTCCAGAACGAATGACTCGTTTAATGAGCTGTTTCTTTTGAATCTACTTCAAGTAATATACAGCATAATCAGTGTAGTCAAATTCCCTAATGAATAAATCTTATGAACAGGTTCTGTTGAATCTACAGCACAATCAGTGTATTCCGACTCCAAAATGAATGACTCTTTTAATAAGCCGGTTCTTTTGAATCTATTGCATGAAACATACAGTACAGCACAAACAGTGTAGTACCATTCTCGAATGAATTACTCTTTATAAAGCAGTTCTTTTGAATCTACAGTATGAAAAATACTGCGTAACCAATGTAGTCCGATTCCAAAATGAATTACTCTTATGAACTGGTTCTTCTAAATCTATGGCGCAGAAATACGGCCCGCCAATGTCGCCTGATTCTCGAGCAAATTAATCTAGTGATCAGGTTCTTTTGAATCTACAGTGCCAAACATACAGCAAAGCCAGTGTAGTCTGATTTCCTGAACGAATGACTCTTATAAGCCAGTTCTTTGAATACAATTCTCAAAACATACAGCACAAGCATTGCATAAAATTTCCAGAAGGAATGACTCTTTTAATGAGCTGGATCTTTTGAATCTACCGCATGAATCATACAGTGTAGTCCGTTTCCCAAACAAAAGACTCTTATGAGACTTTGGTTCTTTTTGAATTAGTTGAATAACCAGAATTGTTAGAGGAATCAGAACATAAATGGTTAAATTCCTTACAATTCCCATTCCTAGGCCTGAGCTGTATCTAAAGACTAGAAAATCAGAGACTTAGGGGGTGGGCTCTTTTGACTCCATTAAGCAACCATATGGCAGTGGCAAACATCCAGTGGACTCTAGAAACCACCTAGCAACGGCCTGGCAACCACATAGTAATGCACTTAAAACCACCCAGAACATCTTAGCAAACACATAGCAACACCCTGGCAACAACCCATTATGTTGGTGAGTTTCACAGGCACAGGCCACTCTCATTTCTTCTGAAGTCAAAATATTTACATGAAGTTCTTACCTCTTTTCCTGTAAACTTCAGCTGACGAGAACCTGCATTACATCACTGGTAACAGTGTTTCATGTTTGAAAGTAAGGCTGCGTAGGATGTCTCATTTCTTTCTTTCTGAATGCACACATGCGGAAAGAGAGGGGGGACAGTGTCAGATTGGATAAATCTAAATGTAGGAATACTAGGTAAAACTCAACGAAGAGGAAGACCCACTTATGTTATTCATGCCGAAATGACAATCTCATCTCTGGAACCTCACAGGTATGGTGGTACATGTTAGATTTGGTCCGTTTTTCCTTTTATATTATTGATTTATTTTCTTTCTCAAGGCTCAATGTGGTGTCTTGGATGGTATTTATTTAGATTTATAATTTTCTGAAGCGACTCTACAACACTGACCCATCGTTTTTAACGTTAATTTTCAAATCACAAACAAATTGCAGTGTTTATCTCTTTCAGTGGCTACTGCTCATAAACTCAATTAAATTAAAACATTTAAAACAATGCTCAAACATATACTGTATACTGTATGGTCGCTGTGGTTGGGAATCAAGAATTGGTTCTTATCCTTTTTCCATTCTGGAACCGAGCGGAGACGAAACAAGAACAAAGTCAGTAAATTGACAAAGCATTTTTTAACATTATCCTCGCTGGTTGTACACAACAACAAACATAAAACTTGACCAGTGTACTGCGATTAGCAAACAAATGATCACTTTTAATAACTGATTCTATCTGATAAATCAAATCAATCCAAAATAGTCACGAGTCGTGGGTTTCAATGTTCTTGCAGCTTGTGCAACTTAAATCAGCATAATCAATGACTTGCTGTGCATACATCAATATGCAATTAAACACAATAATGTACTAAATTGTACTTTCATAAAAAATAAGAAACTTTAAAATATGTTAACAAAAAAATAGGAAATATATTGTATATATGTTTCATTATTTATTTATGGACCTATTTTTGTTTATTCTATATATATATATATATAAAACATAAAACAATAACACATCAATATACTTCTGGCAGGGTGGAGGGCGGGGCCGGGTCTTGATCATACACACCCGGTCGCTTATCAGGCTAATCAAGCCTCCGAGAGGGATAAAGGTCGACTGCGGAGGATCGTGCGGGAGAGAGAGATAGTTTACGGACATGTCCGTCATGTGTGTGTTTGTCTTCTGTTTAAGTTTTATATTAAACCATTATTTATATTGAAAAGCCGGTTCTCGCCTCCTCCTTTCCATTGATCCCTTTACAAAACTGTATATATATATTCTTCTATAATTATTGTTGTATGTATGTATTTTAACGTTGTTGCTAAATATTTAGGACCAATTTTACAGGGCCTTCTTCAAAATGTATTAAATCATTTTTAAAATATTTGGAATCTTTACATTTCCTACGATTCCCATTCCTAATGCTCAGACACAAATGTAAATAAAAAAACATTTTGTAATTTTGTTATCATTATTAATATTAAATTTTTATTTTACAGTTATAGTTGTTTTTGTTAAATATTTAGAAGCAGTTATTCAGGGGCTTCATCAAAAGTCATAAAATTATTGTTAACGAAATCATTAGGGAATTGGAGTCATTAAATCTCCTGTGATTACATCCCTAACGCTCAGACACATCAAACATTTTCTTCCTAGAGCTGATGCCCAGCCAAACTGAGCAATCGGGGGAGAAGGGCCTTGGTTAGAGAGGTGACCAAGAACCCAATGGTCAGTCTGGCTGAGCCCCAGAGATCATCTGTGGAGATGAGAGCGATGAGAGAAACTTGCAGAAGGGCAACCATCACTGCAACACTCTGGACTTTATGGTAGAGGGGCCAGATGGAAGCCTCAGTGCAAGACACATGAAAACCTATTTGGAATTTGCAAAAAAGCACCTAAAGGACTCTTAGACCATGAGAAAAAATTCTCTGGTCTGTTTGGCCTCAATTCTAAGCGTCATGTGTAGAGGAAACCAGGCACCGCTCATCACCTGCGCAATACCATCCCAACGGTGAAGAATGGTGGTGGAAGCATCAAAGCTATGGGTTTTTTTCATGCAGCAGGGACTGGGGGACTGGTCAGGGTTGGAGGAAAGCTGAAAATAGCAAAATACAGAGATATCCTTAATGAAAACCTGGTCCAGAGTGTTCAGGACCTCAAACTTGGCTGAAAGTTCACCTTCCAACATGACAATGACCCTAAGCACACAGCCAAGACAACACAAGAGTGGCTTAGGCACAACTTTGTGAATGTCCTTGAGTGGCCCAGCCAGAGTCCGGACATGAACCCAAACGAATATCTCTGGAGACACCCGCAAATGGCTGTCCACCGACGGTCCCCATACAACCTGACAGAGCTTGACAGGATCTGCAGAGAAGAATGGCAGAAAATCCCCAAATCCAGGAGTGCAAAGCTTTTCGCATCATAACCAAAAGACTTGAGGCCGTAATCGCTGCCAAAGGTGCTTCAACTAAGTTTTGAGTTAAGGGTCTGAATACTAATGTCAATGTGATATATACTGTATATATACAGTATATGTTGTTTTTGTTATTTTTGTTAAAGTTTTCAGGGGCTTCTTCAAAAGTATGATAATAAAAAATTATTAATGGAATCATAAGAACCTGGAATCTTTCAATTTCTTATAATTCCCTCCCTGATTCTCAGACACAAATGTAAATTCGCCTTTGCTGTCTAATTTTCCTACCCTCTCATGTGGTCCTTTTCTCAGAAGTTCCAAGCCACCTTTTGCACTTTACGGCGTGATCCTTCATTCAAGGACAGGCCTTTGAAGTTACCAAGGAATCCCTGAGCTCCTCAGACTGCGCTTTATTCAGCATTTCCATTTCAAAGCCTCTTTACCTTGCTATCAACCATCAAGCTGCAATTATAAATAAATAAATTACACAATCAGTTGAGAGTAGACTAACTAACCCACGTCCTTGTGACATCTTTCAGAAAGCCTTACCATGGAGTCATTCACACAGTGACCCCCAAATATATTTGGATACTCGAGCCAAACTTAACATGTATGAATGTCATTGCATTAGACTAGACAAAAAAAAGCTAACACTTTTCTAGGCTACACTTTTCGCATATTGTCTCAATCTCTACTTCTTGACAGAGAGACTTTTCCAGTGGATTGGTCAGGCTTAGATCTGTTTTTGTTGTGGTTTCTTTCTCTGTTCCATTCCACGGTGGATATTGAACACAACAGTGGAGGAAATATGTTAGTAATTCAAATGGAATCATCTTTCTTCCTGAGGTCTGAGGCTGTGGCGGGATTGTGGGAGGGAAGAGGATCTGTTTGGTCCGTGATGCTACAAGGTTATTTATCATGATTATGTGAAAGTTAAGTACACCCATTCAATATTAATCATATTTTTGTTTCCATTTTCCCATCCTTATAGTGATCACGTCTTGCTCCGTAATGCCACTCTTGCAAACACAACAAATAAATTACACAAAAAACACAATAGCCATTCCCATACCCGGTGGAATGAACAAATCTGGAAAATGGAGACTTTAGCTTGAGTGTCCTGTTTCTCAGATTTCTCCCCTGAGAAAGAGACCACAGTAATCTCATATGTGTCTCCTCTGGTTTCAGAAAAGAAAAGATATGCCATTGATTTGCCATGATACTAAAGTTTGCTATTAAAACACCGAGCTTGTAGCTTAAACCTTTGTTGTATTGAACATTTTTCATTAAATACTTACAAGTTAAAGGAATGTTCTGGTTCAATACAAGTTTAGCTCAATCGATAGCGTTTGTGGTATAATGAGATTTCACTGCAGACTTGCTGCAAAATTCGCCACAGACAATTTTCACATGCAAATGAGCTTAGCTGCAAACTTCTGGCAAACATTTGTGGTGAATCAAAAGCTAATTTGCATGTGAAAATAACGAGCAGCAAATTTGTGGTAAGTTTGCATCTAGTTTAGAGGGCACGGTTTTAAAAGTATAACCATAAGACATACAGGATATGTAATATGTTTGTAAACATGATTTTAGTGTAATAAAATCACTTAATAACCTTTTCTGTGTAAAGTTATAGTCAGTTTTACTACTTCGTTACCATGACAATGTAATGTTGACAAACCGTAAAACCCTAAAATGACCAAAAAAATTCAGATTTAAACAACTTTACAGCTCAAATAATATATGAGTTTTACCAGAAGAATAAATGCCAGTGCCTTTATAAAATTATAAGGCACATTTCTGCTTTTCCAAAAATTGACCACATTCACTTCCATTGTAAGTGCCTCACTGTCACTTCAATATTTTATTTTATTAAAGAAAAGGAGGGACGGGTCGACATTAATTTTGTGGCAATCAACATTATGCTTGTAGTGAACCTGGAACATTCTGTAACAATCTATACACACAACAGGCAGAGACGATGACGAAGTGGAGATGAACCCAAGTGCAGTTTATTCTGACAATGTGAAACCAGGATCCCGAACTATAAAGGTGAAGGGAGACAAAACAAATCATGAGAAAGAACAAGTAGGGGAACACAAGCGAAACACTACAGTAGGTAAAGCAGCGTGGGTGACAAAACAATAACCAACAAGGACCAAACTAATAATGACAAACCTGGACATGATATGAAATAATAAAGGCAGGGGCTAAGGCTGGACAGGACTGGAACAAAACTACAAGGTACAAGGATACTGACTGGACTAAACTAGGCTAGACAACGGAGTGACATGTACACAGGCTAGACTAAACTATGGAAAACAACAAGGCTAAACAACAAGGCTACATAGACACAAGGTTACTAGAGAAGAAAGACAAGGTTACAAGAACAATACCTGACAAGGGCAAAAGGCAAACAAAATGGTTTAAATACAAAAGACAAGGGTGACAAAGGCCAATAAACGAACAGAACTCTAAAACAAGATAACAAGACAATTAACTGAAACCAATGACAAACTGGAACTGAAGTAATCAAACAATAAACCAATGAAACCGGACACATGAACAAGGGAAAACAGGAATAGACAAGACTGGGAAACAGGAACTAATCAGGAAATTTCTAAATAAAAGTACAAAAACAAAAGTCAAAGTGAGAATGTTACACATTCCTTTAAGTTCAGTCGACAGCATTTGCTGTATAATGTTGGTTACCACAACTAATTTATATAGACTTATCCCTTGTTTATTAATAAATGTACAAAAAAATAAAAACACAGTAAGGCACTTACAATAGAAGTGAATGAAGCCATTCTATAGACATTAAAATACACAATAATTTATGTTTCAAAAGTATAGCCCAAACGTTAACATTATAGGTGACTGAAAACTTTAGCGTGATAAAATTGCTTACTAAATACTTTTGAAACCGTATTTAAACATTTATGAACTGGCCCCACTCGCTTGATTTATACTTATGCTAATCAACATTATGCCACAAATGCCATCAATTGAGCTTTACTTGTACTGAACCCAGAACATTTCTTACAGCATAAACCTTGTTAGATTTTTGCCATTGGAATATGAAAAATAAACATAATAAATTTGAATTCTATGAAAGCACGTCTTAATATCTTACGCATTACACCTTGTTTTAAGGATATTTAGATACTTTTACTGGGAAACAAGACAAGAACACTGATTCACAAAATATTTTCTTGCACTGTGAAAACTCGAATAAGTATTGTGAATTAAGAAAGTGCAACCTCTGTTTCCCTCAGTGCTATTTTCAACAAATGTCCACAATACACCCCAGTAATAAATAAAGTGTGATTGCACAGTTCATCATTACACATATCGCACCAATATCTCGTGTTTGTTTGGTTGGTGGGATTGACATCATTTCCACCACTACTATCTCATCTGAGGGATGAAAGGTGCAATGATCCATAATCTTCCCTTCATTAGAATTCCTTTGTCATTGTTCTCAATTTGCAATATTCATTCAAACATTTGTTTTCTTTTGATGAAATTTTTATTTCATGCCCTGTCAGACGGGCTCCTTTGAAATTTGCAAGATAAAGAGAGAAGGCTCGAAGATGGGTTCTGTAATTACCGCTACTTTGGCGGATGAATAGACCAGAGGCTAGTTTAAAACCAACTCTGCCATCTGTAAATAAACGCATTCGCCAATCTGTTTGTGTTTCCTGGCGATAGAACTTGCAAAAGTTGCCATTGTGAAATTTACATGTAAATGACTAGCAAGTCACAAAATAATTGGTTCATAACATTGCATGATAGTTCGTAATTGAAAACCAATGCAACGCCTTTATCAGAAAATAATTTTGCACACCAACTAACAGTGCAACCTTCATTACAGACCCCCAAATATATTTACAGAGAGACTTTAACTTGAAAAAGTGTGTGCTACGAAGTTTGATGAACCATCTTAATTAAACGAATATGACAGTAAAAATGCAATGCCCTTGGCTAGCATAAGCTCAACCATGGAGCAAAAATAATACAAATATATGTAAAAAAAAAAAAAACACTTTGACGATCAAATACAAGATTGGAGATCAAGGCATCTAGCGTGAGCACAACATCAAAAGCGGAAGGCGCTGTGAACCAGTAATGGCACATATCAGAGAAAATTCAAGAGCATATCAGAGCAATTCGAGTGGACTGTATTGAGTTTGAGAGACGCAAGGATCTAATTGGTTATTTATTTTTTCTACTAAATTCTCAAAAGCAGCAAGTTGCTATTGCTTGAAGCCATCACTCTCTTTTAGATTTACATCTTGACGTGTTTATTCACACTGTGAAGTCTTTATCATTGAAACAAGTTTTTGTGCATTTTAATTCGTGTTGACTGACGTTTTTGCCTCTATCAAAGGAATATCAAAAAAACATCAATGTGCCGCAGACGCTTAGTCTTTACCGTGTTAAAAAAGAACCCATCATGCAAACAGACGTTCAACAGACATAAACAAACCCAAACATACCAAAGAGAACTGTTTGCACTTCAAAGACTGGCACTCAAGTTTGTAAACCCAATCTGATTTTTGTTGTTTTTTCATGGTTTGTTTGGTCTCTTTTATTTCATGTTGACATATTGGTTTATTTCAAGTAAGAGAGTAAGAGTACCGTTTAGGGGCAAACAAGCTTACTTAAATTGGTTGTTGCTACTTAACCATTCCCAAGGTACCCTTAAAGCTTTGTACATTTTCTTTGAAGAAAATTTCTTTTGAACAAAACTCTAATGGAATTGGAGGAGTTTTAATGGTTTGTGGAGACAGGTTTTTGTAGCTTTTTCATCACCTCCGAGTTTGATGAATAGCCTACATGTACAAGGAGCTCACTGGCCACCCCAATCACATTCGACACACACAAACAAACAGTATCCATGTGAATGCTGGACTTATATGTAGATCATGGCAGAGGACATACATCTGGTTACACGT
Organism: Xyrauchen texanus; assembly: GCF_025860055.1. Lineage (NCBI taxonomy): Eukaryota > Metazoa > Chordata > Actinopteri > Cypriniformes > Catostomidae > Xyrauchen > Xyrauchen texanus. Next base: position 10,346,530 of record NC_068323.1, read on the forward strand.
AATGCAAATTTGGCCCTAGAGGGAGACATTGTGGTTTTGTGGGAAGGATGAATTGGTCGATGGTTAGATGATCCATCTTGCGTCTCGGTGGATAGCAGCTTTAGCCTTCACGGTCAGCCACACAAGAGATTTATAGATTCCAGATCTTGGGTTTCGGGCATTGAGAGCAAGTGATATTTAGATAAATAATTTTTGTGATTGGTGACATTAAAATACAGTATATCTATAAATAATGTCATGCAGTTAATTAAACGAAAAGCAAACATTGCACCAGTATGAAGAAATACACCAGTATAATGAACATCCAGATGTACCCCACAGTCCTAAAATACTTTCCAAAAATTTAATAAAATCTTTTACTAAATATTTCCATGTCACGAACCAAACCAAAAACCTCAGAGGTAAATCGAAACATCACAAACTCTAATTTGAATCAAAAAGAAAATAAATAAGTAAATAAATTATTTGAAAATTGGACAAGAAGACATAGGTAAGACTGTGCAGTTCATATGAACTATAATCCCACAAAGTTGTGTGAATGATGCAATAAAAAATAAACAAACCTTGATTTAAAGTTGTTGATAAGTATAGAAATAATTTAAAATGTAGGCTATTGCAAATGATTGAAATAAAATATTTAAGTAGTTTGAGAGGGACTCGATTACGTAATTCACAGTGCATCATGAAAGTGGGCTGTAGCTGCAGAGCTCTTTTAGTGCACTTTGTTTGCTCAGTTCACCGATTGATGGATTTTTCTCTGCAGATTCACCAGTAGTGAAGCTTTTCCACAATAATTCTGCTTTAAACACATTTTTGGAAATTTGTTGAAATAAAAAGTTGAAATAACATGGACTGATGACTATAAATGTTTACTAGTGATTGATAAACACCAATTAATCTATGAAGAAAATTAATGGGATTTTCACTTCCGGAAACAATGTTGCGTTTTATAGTATACAATGATTTTACTATACTGTACCTTTTATACCACGATAGGTGTACTTGCATGGCTACGAGTGGACAGAACTGCTTTATGTTATTTATTTGTTAGATAGATTTATGTGAAAATACAGAATGTCACAAAAATTAAAAAAAATAGGAAGAACTTATATTTATTTTTATTTATTTTTAACTTTTGTAACTTTTTTTTATGATTACGGAGCAATGTCGCAACTTCGCGCATTCATATATTTAACTGATATTTTGTCAAAGGGATGGCTTATCCAATAAAAATTTAGTGTATGAACTATCTGAGACTTTTTTTTTTTTAATTCAGATGTTACGTAATGTGAAGCTTTTTTTGCATTGATGCCATACTTATAACCAGGGGCCAAAAATGGATTGAATTAAATTAAATGAATGAAAGGAATGAAAATCAAAAACGTAAAAATTTTTTTGCATAACATAACCGAAAATGGGAACAAAGTGATTTTCTATTGTGATTTTATAAGTGAAAATGTTATTTTTTTTTAATGCTGGTAACTGGTTATAATCTGTTAATTTCATTCTGATTATTTTTTCATGAAACCAAAGACCAAAAGGTTTTTTATAAGGGTTATTATTGGAACTACACCACTTCATGTTGCCCAAAAAAATGAAACACGTGCTTTGATCATAAAGGAAACTGCAGCACCACACTATGTATAATTACTACATGTACTGTATATGCACAGCTAATCCAGATGCAAAGAAAACATTATTAGAGGTAAAAATAAGTTTACAAGTCTTTGCTAAATTATGTTAGATATGATGCATTATAAAGATTTGATGCCGTCGGATTTTGACTGAGAAGCAGATCTGTAATTAAAATAATATTTAACTGTTAATTAACTGTATTCTTGTTATGATTTCTATGCTGATGAATCCACCACACAGGAAAAAATGTAATTGCTTTCTTTCAATTTGATTACTGTCATTATGAAAATAAATGTATTAACCGTTCTTTTATTTAGTTCTAAATGGTTACCATTCTTAACCGGTACAAAAATACAGTTTTTGCTCAGAACGAACCAAAATGAAAAACGATTTGTTTTTAGTCCCGGCATATAATCCTATTTTAGTTTTCACCCATCATCACTATCTTAAAATAGAACAAATGGAACAAAGTAAAGATGAGATGCACTGAAGGAAATAGAGATTATAATCATGCTGAGGGAAGACCGAGCATTTCATTCAGCAGAAATAAACTGATATTCTAGGATGTAAATGAAGATGTCACTCAGTGTCATCTTTACCCGTGTCAAAGAAAGCTCCGTAGATTTGAGCAGGACTCTACGGGACCACAGTGTCTTTATCTGGTGAGATTGTGTTGTCAACGGCTCTTGGCCCCCTCAATAGGACTGGTTGTAGTCTGCGTTTCTAGATTTGCCTTCAATTTTGTGGGAGGCCTGCAAGTGTGGCTCAGATTTCTGCTCAGTGGTGTTTAGAAACGTCCAATTACACTATCGCTGTGGCGTGCATGGGGGATTTCCAACTGTGTGGCGTGTGCTATAAGATGAGGTGTATAATAGATGTGAAACTCTGCCCCATTTCATCATGCTGAGATAAATAGAGGAGAAATATTATATATATATATATATATATATATATATATATATATATATATATATATATATATATATATATATATATAGTGTTTAAAATGGCAGAGGGAGTCAAAAAGACATTTAAAAGAAAATACTTTTTCCCCAGTTTATATTTTGCTTGTTTTCCTTTCTAACATTTCATTAATTTTTAGGGGCATTTGCTCAATTTACTGTTAATATTTTAATTATCTACAAAGAAATAAATATTTGTTGTTATATATTAATATAACATTTATTTGAGTACATTAGGGCATGTACACTGGACAGTGACAGCAAATAATTGGGGAAAGAAAGTTTAGGCAGTACCATTGTATAGTAACAATATAAAATGGTAATGCCATGTTACTTACATTTACATTTATGCATTTGGCAGACACTTTTATCCAAAGCAACTTACAGAGCCCTTATTACAGGGACAATCCCCCTGGAGCAACCTGAAGTTAAGTGCCTTGCTCAAGGACACAATGATAGTGGCTGAGGGGTTCGAACCAGTGTCCTTCTGATTACCAGATTACCATTGTGCTTAGACCACTACACCACCACAGTAATTATATTATATTCCATGATTCGCCTAAATTTCTCTCAAACTCACCCAACTCACTCTCACTCAATTTTAACTCAACTCTTCACATCGCTAAAAAAAACGACCATAAAACGACCAAATGACTTAATGCCAGGGCTGGACTGACAATCTGGCATACCAGGCATTGTCCCGGTGGGCCGATCCATTGTACTCTTTGGTTGTTGACTAAATGGTTTGGGACGTATTGCAGGTCAGATTGAAGCCTGCATAACCTGCATGTCAATGTTTTAAGTACATGAGGTAACAAGTACATGAACTGGTCACGTTTAAGATAACTGTGTAGAGTTGAGAATATGCTGACAAACTATCAAGTGAAGTGTTATTGATGCTTCTTCTTCAAAAGCTGAGAATTAGAGCCAAAATGTTTGTATTGCTATTAGCTGATACCTGACTTGCCCACACTGAACATCTTATTCTGAGATGATAAAGCACAAAATTGCATGAACATGCAATTAGTGCTGCATGCTAAGCTGCATGTTAGCAGGGTTAGTGGTCTAATTGAATATGTGTTTTGTTGGCAAACAAACTGATTGATGAAGACTTATCCTGTGGCTCAGCACTAGCTCATACCACCATATGTGTGCAGCGTCGCCAGCGTGTGCTTTTCAGACACAAGTACTGCCCTTATGGCTGTAGTGTGTATCTGTAGCGAGGAGATAACAGCCTCTTGCCTCCCCAACATGACACGTGGATTATAATGCCCACTCCCATCCATTGCTTGGCGGACCTCCAGTAACGCTCACTCTATGCTAAAACATTCCACAGAGTCGAGTCTCTTCCGCTCACAGTAAAGGAGGGGTTATTTTATTTTTAGCGCCTGCCAGCCACTGGGGTACATTTACCGGGCATTATTTATTGAATGAGTGCTGCTAAATGTAAAATAAAATGACTTATTGACTAGAAAGTCAAACAGCTTAAATGTTTACCAGTGTCCTCTATGTCACTGCTGTAATAAGCGCCTCTTTTACTGGAAAAAAATAATATATATATTTTCTTACTTGATCGGTATTTTAGTCTTGTTTTCCAGTATCCAAAAAAAAAAAAACACGCTTAAAATAAATTGCCTTTACTTGAAGGAAAAAATATATAAGGTTTTAATTCTTTGTTAAGACCAAATATATCAGCCAATAGGATAAGAAAGAGGGGAAACTAACAAAGGTAAGTACATTTTTCTTACCCTATTGGAAAATGTTTTCTTTTTGTTTTTAAGCATAAACCTCACAAAAAAAAAGCATTCTCTTAACACAATGCTTCATTTCTTATGTCACTTTGCTTCAAGAAGAAAAAAGAACACCAATCAGAAAAAGTTTTTTAGCAGTGTGAGTCCATGCACTGAAATATAGAGCCACCAAAAAGCAATAGTCATACAGTTATCATTTAAAAATACCTCTTCCCACAACTCAATCTGTAAGAATTAAACAAACAATAATCGAACGAATTAATAGGTTCGCCACGGAGGCACGTGAGTCTGCATTGTCGATATGTTTTCCCCCCTGACCAAGTGCGTTTAAAGGTGCAATTGTTTATAGTGTTTTGCATAAATTTGCAGTTGCCGACTTTTTAAAGGTGCAATCAGGGATGGGTCATTAGGCGAATGGGTCTGAGCATTAACGGGGATCGTAATGACATTTTGATTATTGCTAGTGCTGTGTACCTAGGTCGTTATATTGGGTATTCATTTACAGAGTTAATGATTCAACATCTAGTCGGCTGTAGCTAAGGTCAAGAAAGATTTAGAAAAACTTAGGCTACCTATAGAATATATTTCTCCATTTTTGGCCAGCTTTCAAACTCAAATACAGTCCAGTAAAACAATTATTACGGTATGCATAGTTTTATATCGTGCTAACGGTATACAGTGGCCCCAAAAAGTAATTGAATACTTAAGAATGTGTTTTTGCATTATATCAAACTATTAAAGTGGAATTTATTAGTAGAAAAATAGCATCAAGTAGCATCAAGATTCAATGCTTTTTACTCAAGAAACCGAAGAAAGAAAGAAAAATGCCCTTCGAGTGTTGTTACCAACTTTATTTTATCGTGTCAAAGGCCAAAGTGAACACTTCAGCATAAACTGTACTCAAAAAGTAGTTTGTACCACACAGACGGTGAAACAAGGGAAAGTTTTGAATGACTTGCTCGCTCCATGACATTTGCTAATGTAATCAAGATCCCCAGAGTGCACCTTCAATCTGAAAGTACTCGCCTGCAGCCACACACTCAATTTAGTCGGCGATAAAGTAGGCTGAAGTTATCTAGAATTAAATTCATAATACAGAATGACAATAAGATATTCTCTCAGTTGGTGTGTTTTTTGCCCCCCAAATCAAATGGTGGGTCATCAGAAGGGCCAAATATTAATAGAGATCTTTTATAGTTTGCGCATATTAAATTTCTCTCTGAAAGTGACCTACAATGATGGTGGAGCCAGTGACCTCAATGAAATAAAAAAATGAGAGAAAAGATTCTCTTCGGTTTTAAATTAAATTACTGAATTTTCTCATGGCAAACATTTAATATAGAAAGAGTTGGTGACTGAAGGACATGGACTCACGGGAAATCGACTAATAAAGAAATTAGAAGATGGAAGCCTTTCCATTCAAGTGTTCAAACTACAAGTGACCAATACCAATTTTCTTCCATCATGATTTGTTAATTGACACGCTGACAGCTGGGAAACCCATTCAAGTGCTCACATCTTGAGAATACCATCATTCCAAAATGACCTAAAGGCACTTGAAGTATTACAATTCAAACTGTGAAATACAGAAAGCGCTATGAATGTTATTACAATGATTTAAACACATTAATAAGTAATTGTTTTATGAAATGCATGATTTATTTAAGCAATGAGGCCTAGTATGTTTACATGTGCAGTTATAATCGAGCTACTATGGGTTTTGCATGGTCAAGCTGCAGTCTTCATTTGAATATCCAAGTTTAAATTAGTATAGCTCTTTGTCACAAGCATGACGCAAGGAGCAAGCAAATATTAGAAGAAAGGATGTAAAATATGGCAGGTTAAATACATGTCGCATGACACATGAGTCTCTCGACACAATTGCACAACACAGATGCCGGTTGTGATTCGATTAACAGGTTTTTATGCTGAACATAAGTGAGCTACAATCCCATTATCTAGGTCTGTTAGTCCGACTTCACAAAAAACGGTACAATTTCAGTTGGAATAATGGGTTTACATGACATTTTAAAGAGATAAATCAAACTTTTAAATAGCATGTAAATGGAAGCACAGCGTAGTTCTAGCAGGAAGACTAGCAGCTGTACATCATCACATCATTATCTGGGTTACTCCTAGCCAATCGCATGTAAGCCATTGCTTTATAAGTCTGCTCACAATCACATTGCTGTTTCAGTGTGCTAACCGGCAACCTCCACCACCCCACCACCACCAATTGAGCCCTGTCCCGCACGGGGGTAGGCTCCTCGCCCCTGCCTCCTATCTCTAGTAGGATATGATGGTTCCGAGTGCAACTCCCTCGGACCGCCAGATGGGGCCTACGCCAAAGAGAGTCATTACTTTTCTATTTTACATTCATCAAATAAATATAATCTAAAACCTCACTCAAGCCTGCGTGTCTTCCCGATAGAAATGTATTTACTGACTTAGCGTAGTGTAACAATGCACGGGGTGTGTCTCAATCAGCTCCCTAGTTTAGTAGCCAGGGTTCTGACCAGGGAGTCCGCTATAGATCGCAATAATCTGGTTCTGGAAGTAAAAATCCCATTAATTTATCCCATAGACGAATTCATTTTCAACGATAACTTAAAAACCTTTAAAGACAGACCTACCGTGAGCTCCGATGTTGTTCATCAATGAAGTTCAATCAACTTCATTGTTTAAAAATCCTGTTAAAGGTGCAGTATATATGATTCGGAAACCCTTGTTATTAATGACACCTGTGGCCGTTAAGTGAACTGCAGCCAGCTAACAGTTGCTCGTACTCGCGCTCATGCAAACACTCCATAGGGACGCAAGTACGTGAGCATCAGCCAAAACAATGATGTAACTTACAAAGAGACTGAATGTGATCCACCGGCATCATACTGACCGATGAGGTAGCATAATTAAAATTACACAGTTATGACTGTTTTACTATAAACTTTGAGACTAAACTAAAACTACTTATCAGCTAGCATAGCCTACTGATACACACATACAGCTACATACTACCAAACGATACCAGACAGTTTACAGTTAAGTTGCACTATTGTATGTTTCGTATGTCATATGTGGTACTACGATCAAGAAAACAGTGTATTTGCTTAAATTTATCCTGTATACCTGACTTTTAGTATGAAGAGAAGATTGTTGAAATTATTTGAAAGTTATGAAGCAAGGTAGCTTGCAATTCGTCAGCATTAGCAGACAAGATCAAGTTAGCTAAAATGACACTGATCAATCCTTATGGCACTCTATTTCACATGCTTTGCAGTAATGTAAGCTTGCCTTCCAATAAGAAGAATGCCAATTCAGGGTCGGTTTTGATCCTCAAAGCTGAACTAAGGTCCCTCCAGGAATCAAATGCCCTGCCGATATTCACTCTAGTTTTTCACTGAGTAATTCACTGAGATTACATTCCTGCTTATCCAGACAGGATTGCTTAAGATACATTTTGTATTTCTTTTTTGGCTTACTCTTGAGTTTGTGCAGGAGTCGGTGTTGTGCTGGGAGCCGGACGTTTAATGGATTCCATCTCTAAGATAACGTTGCCTAGCAGTTTGTTGTTGCTGTTAAATAGCATACTGAGGCAAGGCTCTTGGGAGCGCGCATAAACGTCACATCCTTTGGACTTTCCCAGCAAAAGCGACCCGCTCCCTTCGTATGAAAATCAGTCTACAGGCTTTGATAGGCAACCTAGGAAGTCTGGGAAGGGCACATTTTTAAGTTGCCTTACAAGCCGTTCACACATTGGCAAAAAAACGTGAATATTACATTTAAATTGATACATATTGCACCTTTATATAGCAGAATTCCTGTTGAACAACTACATTACCCATGGTCCAGCAGAGAAAGATCCACCAATCAGACAATGGCGGCCAACAAAGCCCACGAAATAAGACCGGAAGCAACCACCCACTTCCATGATGCACTTTGAATGAAGTTAACAAGTCAGTCTTCCTTTAGGTTTTAAACTACTTATGTATTTTTGTATATCATAATATTTAGCAATAAACGTAAACTATATTGTTCTTGTACTTAAAATCAACACCATGAAAAACAGGTTTGTACCTTTTGTCTTTATGTCCAATTTTCAAATACGTTTAGCCTCAAAACTAAATTTGTGATGTTGTGATTCACCTCGGAGCTGGTTGATTTGGTTCATGCTTTACAACTCTTGAATGGAGAATTTTATGAAAGGTCTATGAAAGAAATGAATGGGAAATATACTTCCCATATAACCCAGACGGCTGAATAAGTGGGCGGTCACTGTTGCACTCTATTTCTCTGGCTGTCCCAATTGCAAAATCATTCCAGTGCTGAAACATTCACTCTCTAAAAATTCCCAGAATGTACTGTAAAAATTAGGGAGCATCGTTGCTCACGAAGTTCCCTTACCAGAAATGTAGTCAGGCCTTCTGAAGTCGCTCAAGTCGAGAGGATGAGAGCAAGTGTAAAAATATGATGTCAAGTCCTTATTTTCTCTTTAAGAGAGACTTATTTTTCAGCCATAATTTTCATAAAAGGAAAAAATCTTGTAAACATCAAAGTTTTTGGAAAAATATTTAAAAAAAAAATACACTATTTTGTACATTCGTTTGTTAATTTATGTAAATTAGCTTTCAAAATAACACAACATTTTTATATCTAAAAAGAAAATGCACAGATATGTTGACTAATACCAGATGCACTTAAACATGCAACTTCGTTATCTTCTTGCGGCCATTGAGTCATAAGTGTCCCAATGTTCAGTGTAGAACACCCTTGCCAGTGCCTGAATTTGTGTTCGCAATATATTAATTCATGGCTTAAGGAGCTAGGGAACTGACTGAGACACAGGGACATGTATAATGTTTATTGTGGCCAAAAAATGCTAACAACTTGTTGCATTAATATAGAATGTATGGTAAAAACAATGACTTCAAATATGGCTCAAATTTAAAGGCTTTAAACATGGCTCATCCAATCAAAAATTTGAATCGGAACTATCCGTTTTAGAAATGCTATTTTACAATGGCTTCAAATATCCATCCGAGTCATAACCATCCCTTTTATAACTTAAAAAATCAGAGCTCTGAGATGGAACTATCCAATTAATTAATTTATTTATTTCAATTAATTAAACAAAAACTGGTAGAAAATAATCAAGAATGTCGAGTTTGTTGCCCTTCCAAGCATTTTCAATTGCTAATGTTCTCAGATGTAATAATAGGCCAGAGCACTTCATCAGAGTTTAACAGCACCTTAATCTTTGGTGTTGACATACAATACTAATTTACCACAATCATCAACTGCTTGGCAACAGTGCAGTTGACGCGTTACAGGGGTCAGTGTGTTTATTCTGACGATGGCACGGCTGAGGGACTTTAGAACTGCAACTCTCTGAATGAATTATTCAGTGTGCAATGCTTTGCTTATCTACTTCATTAATTTCATTTCCTGAATAATGAGGTTAATCCCATCATTCAATGGTAAAGGCACTTTTAAAGTGCTGATTGACTATGCAATTCATTACGAACAAAATCCGGTTCTTTATAATTCTCAGACAGGCACTTGTGAAGATTGTGTGCACCTGACCGAACAATTTTATTGATGGATTTCGAAGTGTACCATGCATGTACTAAAAGCGTCAACAACAACAACAACTTACATTTATATAGCGCTTTTCTCAAACTCAAAGCGCTTTACATAGTATGGGGGAATCTCCTCAACCACCACCAGTGGGCAGCATCCACCTGGATGATGCGACGGCAGCCATAGTGCACCAGAACGCCCACCACACACACCCCCCAGCTATTGGTGGAGAGGAGATGGTAGAGTGATGTAGCCAATTTAGGGATGGAGATTATTAGGAGGCCATGATAGATAGGGGCCAATGGGGGAATTTGGCCAGGACACCGGGGTTAAACCCCTACTCTTTACAAGAAAGTGCCCCTAGGGATTTTTAATGACCCCCAGAGAGTCAGGACCTCAGTTTAACATCCCATCCAAAAGACAGTGCTTTTTTAACAGTATAGTGTCCCCGTCACTATACTGGGGCATTAGGACCCACACAGACCATAGGGTGAGCACCCCCTGCTGGCCTCCCTAATATCTCTTCCAGCAGCAACCTTGGTTTTCCCCAGGAGGTCTCCCATCCAGGTACTGGCCAGGCTCAACCCTACTTAGCTTTAGTGGGCAACCAGGAAATAGCTGCAGGGTGATATGGCATATGGCTATATGCCAGGCTGTGATATTGAGAGATGTGTTACATCATGGTTATATTTGGAATAACATAACTTTAATCATAACATAACTATTCTATTCATACAATTGTTTGTAATATGCATACAGTGCCACATTTTGAAAATTGCATGGAGGCATGATGGCCAGTTACATTTGCTAAAATAGTACACTGTGCAGATTCCGAGTGATGGATGAACTCTCTGAAATCACTTTTTTGACTCATTTGATCAGACTGACAAAAATCAACATGAAAGCTAATGGACACTGGCATTGGTGCACATTTCTCAAAATATATGTTTATCTTTCTGATCTTTTATCAAAATGTGAAACTTGCTCCACCTTTGAAATCTTATATTTAACTCCTCACCTCCAATCGCTTGACTTTCTGGCATTCTGACATGCTGGTAGGTAACGCCCACTTTTCACGATCCAATCAATTCCCACTTTTTTATACTCATAGTATATCCTGTTTGAATCAGAAATAAGTCAGGTTATAGCAGTTAAATGGGTTGCAAACAGTGTTGGGCATATTACTCAAAATGTAATCAAGTACACATTACTAATTACAAACATGATTATTTGATTTAAAAAGCAATCACAATACGAATTACTTTATTTTTTGTTAAGTTACTCTTAAGAAACATTCACAGTTTGTTTTACGTTCAACAAATTCAAAGTAATATCTATATTATGATGTCTGTACACCTTCAGGCTATCACAGAAATGTAAACAGATATACATTTGAACATTATTCATGTCTTAAATGTATTCTACGAAAATATTATTTTGAAATATGTAATCTATTTAAAAGTAATTAATTTAATTGAATGTCAGTAACTGTAATTCGAATTTAAAATGTAATTCATTATACTTACATTAAGTAATTACTTTGTAATCAGATTACATCCAACATTGGTTGCAAGCACGGCTGGACTGGTAATCTGGCATACCGGACATTTTCCCGGTGGGCCGACGCACTTTGGGGCTGATAAGTGGCAGAGCAGCGAAGGGGCGGACTGGCGATGGGTTGGCCGCAAAACAGGCCGAATGGGCCACAATAAGTTAAAATGAGTTGGCGCATTATGCAGAACGGACCACAAAACGGCACCGCGATATGCAGAAAAGTACAGCGAACACCCTCCACAGCTCAACCTTTTGGCCAGTTGCTATGTAAAATCCTGGGCTGATTTCTCTTTCCAGTCCAGCCCAGCCATGTTGACTTTTAAGACAATTTTATGCAAAATACAGGCAAATTAGCTTAATTTTTTAGATGAAAACTGGATGCTACTTACTGAATTAAACAATTTAACAGGTTTATGTGACAACAGTGTAGCATACTAATGTTTTGAACATTTATTATTATGGTGCACACTGTTTCATATATTATTTAAAATTATGCAGTATATACTGCGCAGTATGCAGTACATCAGTGTTCCATTCCCATCAAGTTTACGTTGTTGATAGTTAAAACACAAATAAATCTGTGGCCCAACATGCAAACAAAAACACTATCTTTTTATTTCTCCCTTTCCATCTCTTTCCATTTCTCTCTTGCTCTCTTATTCTCACTTCCTTTCCTCAATAAAAATATGTTCAGTGGCCGTACATCTCTGCCAAATCCAGATACCCAATCTTGGTTGTTGGATCGTGTTAGTGAAAGTCACTAGATGTCAGTTCTGTCCCACATCAGTCAGAGTGCGAGGGGACACACAGTGTCAGCATTCCCACCGCGGCTACAGGGGCGGAGACGAACAGATGGCTTCTGGGTGATTACTGGGGGGAGTGAGCGAGAGTGAAATGAGTTTTCATGGAGGAGACGTGTTTTTGACGGTTGAACTCAATGAAAAATAGGACAGGCAAACTTTATGGCAACACATACAAATATACACATCACTAGCAGCTTTATTATTGCATACAAACGCCATATCTACACTAATCTGTTATCATTTGAAAACTGTTTTCAGTGTACTAAAGTTATCGTTTTCCAGAGTATGCAGTAAGAAAGAGAGCACTTCAAAAGTAATGCTAAGTAAATGAAAAACTCAAATGAAAAGCAATTTTTTTGCTTAAAATTCTTCTCCCTGCACAGTAGGGGGCGGTATGCATGAAGAATGTGAATCACCAAAAACACAAGAAAGTGATTCATTTTTCACCCACACCTATCATATCTCCTCTGAAGACTAGAATCGTATGTATTACATTTAAGCTGACTTATGCCATTTTGGAGCTTCAAACTTATGGTGCCCATTCACTTACCTTACAAAAAATCTAAACTAGCCGCAAACTTGCCGCAAATTTGCCACTTGTTATTTTCACATGCAAACGAGCTTGTGATTTGCCGCACATGTTTGCAAGAAGTTTGCGGTGGTGGTGAACCTCTGGCAAACCTTTGGCAACAATGGACAATTTGCCACATTTGCATGTGAAAATGATCAGTGGTGAATTTGTGGAAAGTTTTTGGCAAATTTGCCATGAACTCTCGCTTTTTGTAAGGGTTGCACTGTGTGGACCAAAACAGTTGTGAAATTCTTCTAAAAGTCTTCATTTGAGTTCAGCAGAAAGAAAGTCATACACCTCTGGGATGGCATAAGGATGAGTAAATGATGAGAGATGTTTCATTTTTGGGTGAACTATTCCTTTAATTGCTGGCTGAATTTGCTGATGCAGCATTATGTGGAATGTAATATCATACCATTTCAATTAACTTAGTCCGGAGAGAGGGGAAAACATGTCTTTTATAACCTTTTCTCCCAACACTCTGTATTGACCGGTCAACCCCAGTACTCTAATGAACTTCAGGCAGCAGCTATATAGTAATTTAGCAATGAGAGTGACAGCACAGTGAGAGGTAACACCAGCGGAGCAGAAAACAAACATAACATACGACCCCACAAACACAGTCTAACACTGGCAATATGTCACGCCATGGGAAGCCTTCTCGTATTTTATTCAAACTGTGTGGATCCAATAACAAATGACGTCAACTGTCAGCTAAGCAGGGTGTTGATAAATCAACCCATATTGATGGGAATCGAACCCATAACCTTGCCGTTGTCAGCTCACATGCTACGGCAACGCATAAGACATTTGTAAACAATACAATGTCCTACCAGTTAAGCTACAGTATGTGAGACGTTTTCTCAAGGTTTCTCATGTGAGACTTTACATATACAATAATTCGTTTTGTAAACACATCCATCCTAAGTGACTTATGGTGCATTCAAAGTGTAGATCTTATTAGTATGTGTCCTGCCTGGGAATTGATCCCATGACCATATCAGCACCAAATGCTACAGAACATAAGACAATTGTATGACATTTTTCTTTTACATGTTACTTTATCTTTGACTCGCATATCTATCCAGAGTGACTTAAGCTGCATTTGAGATATACCTACATCAGTACATCAGTACTACATCAGCCACAACATTAAAACCACCTGACTAATATTGTGTAGGTCCCCCTCATGCTGCCAAAACAGTGACAACCCGCATTTCTGAAAAGCATTCTGTGATGATATTCTTCTCACCACAATTGTACAGAGTGGTTATCTGAGTTACCGTATATTTTTTCCATTCGAACCAGTATGGCCATTCTCTGTTGACCTCTCTTATTAACTAGGCATTTCCTTCCACAGAACTGCCACTCAATAGATGTTGTTTGTTTTTGGCACCATTCTGAGTAAATTCTAGAAAATCCCAGGAGATCAGCAGTTACAGAAATACTCAAACCAACCCGTCTGGCACCGGGGACCTACACACTATTAGGCAGGAGGTTTTAATGTTGTGTCTGAGCGGTGTATGTCTTGCCTGAGAATTGAACCAATGACCTCACCATTGTTGACGCATGCCCTAACAGTTGAGCAATAAACGGAAGACATTTAGAATAGGGGAATTCAAATTTACACAGATACACTTGGCAAACACAACTGTCCAAATTGACTTAAGGTGCATTCGAGTTTTAGATCAGTTTGAGTCCTGTCTGGGAATCAAACCCATGACCTTGCCATTGTTAGCACATTGCCTACCAATTGAGCTACAGTATGGAACACATTCATTTACAGTTTTTCACATACTCTCAGTAAAACTTCAAAAGACCAATCAAGAACTAAACTCTATTCATCAATAAAACATCAGGGGGAACGCAAGACATGATCTATGAGTAAACATTAAGGCCAGCAAGCGGAACAGTCAGAATATTAGAAGTTAGCTAAATTAAAGACTGTCCGTGTGGCAAGTGTGTGTGAACCTGATGAGATTTTAAGTGGTGTTCATTTCACCCCACCACGTCTCCACCAGATTATTGTTCCTCCCCCATCATGCCTATATCGAGCTCTGGATCTCTCAGGATATTAAACAGACCATAATGAAGGTCTGGATTTTTGTAGCATTAGATTGGCATGGGGATGGGCCACCTGCGGCCACAAATGTTCACTGATCCAGAAAACGCAGAGAAAAGGGAATTCAGAGATGGTTTTCTAACAGACGATAATTGATTAACACATACATTTCAGGACAAAAGGGTGCTTTAACAGTTGGTCTTCCATTGGTTTAGTGGCTATGGTGGAAGACTTCTGGCCAAGGGGTGATTCTGATCATGAACAAAATAAGTTAATTTCACAGAATCTTGGAAGTGTTTGAAAAGTGCTCAAATCCATAGATTGGTCAACATGCAGATAATTTATTTGGCAGAATGGGCTTGACGTAGAAATGTTTCTTTCCTTTTGGAAATCAAGAGTTTATCACCATTGACATCGAAGCAATTTATTGATTCCAACAAACAAGACATAAAGTCTATTCATTGAGATTAACCATTAGTGTACTCAAAACTGCTTGTAGACTGTCGGTGGTTACACCAAGATTTCTGTTGTCTGTCTCCATTGAGTCTAAATGAGTCTCATGTGTGTTATTATTTAAGGGCAATGCTCTCATCCGTGGTATTCACAGAGCCCATGTTTGCTCTAAACGGTCATGCTCTTTCCTTCGTCCTCAACAAATGAGAGTGGTATCATGCAGTGTGTTTTCATTCTGAACAGTATTAATATTGCAGCAGATCTCATCTGTGTGTTTAGATTGTTCAAGCCCATTAAAGGCTATCGTGGACTCTAAATAATAATATGCCTGCTGTTTGGCTTCGCTTCCACTGGACACAAGAGTAATGGATGCGTGCTGTATTCGAGCTCAATAAAGAGCGTTTAAAGGTTTTTGCTGTGGCCTTGAATTAATACAATTGCTGCTGCCTATCAAACGCACAGCAGGACCACTCGGTCTAGGCTGTATGTTATATGTTGTGCAGAAAGGAAAGGTTTGGTTTTGTATGTTTGCGTGTAACACAGTGTAAACCCAAATAAGTAAGCAGAACTACAAAAAATTGGTAATTAACCATGTTCTCGCAATGAGGACATGAACCTTCCACAAACTCTGTCTCCATGTGGGTAGCACCCAAACACGTGATACAGCAATCGTGGCTGTCAGAAGCGGAGCGATAGCGACCGCAACCAGGAATAATACACAAACGAAAAGGCATCTTGAAAAAGATGCCTTGGTAGGTGCCACTTTTTTAGAAGGGAAACATATTCTCTTTTAGAGAAAATATGCTTTTTTTTTCTTTTGCTGAAGCGCCTAGGGGGTTCTCTGCACATCGCCGGTGCAAGAGCGGGAGAACCGCTGCAATGCACCGTATGGGAGTAAAAATCCAAGAGCTCATAAGAGTCACAGAGATGAAATGGATGGCAGAGTAATTCAGCTTGCTGTAAACAAGCTTCAGCTCTGAAGAAGAAATCTGAATGAGTGGCTGCATTCCAGCTCCTTTTATACCAGTATGTCTGGGGGAGTGGCATGCAAATTCCACTCGCTAATTTTCATTGGCATTTTCTCAAAAATCGGAGATGTCTGGGCCTTCCAAGAGCGACCCCTAGTGTCACTTCATTGAAACAATGTCGAGTGAGTGACAGAAGGGGAAATCATAATAATGTCCTTTGTTGGTTTGTTTATTTTTAAATCGCAATATATCAGAAAAAAACATATAAGGAAAAATCGTGATTAAATTGTCTGTTGGTTTTTTTATTTTTCCCTATGGGAGTAATAGTAGTAAGATAAGGAAAAATCTTCATGAAATTGTTCGTTAGCTTGTTTATTTTTAAATCAAAAGATATCTGAAAAAAGGAAAAATCTTTACTACCTTGTTTGTTGTTGTTTTTTTTTTTTTTTTTTGTTTTGTTTTTTTACTCTCTTGAGTAAAAGTAGTAATATAAGGAAATTTAATTTAAATGTTCATTAAAATTGTCAAATCTTTTGTATTGGATTATCTTAACACCCATTTCATTCGCAGCTGAGCCTCTTCTCTTGTGATTTTCCGGCTCTCAGGTTGAACTATGTGTCTTCCACCTGTGCTTGCATGAATCTGAGGGTCATAAAATGCAAAGCAGCCCGGGCTGTGTCAAGTTTGCTCAAGGGTGGAATTTGATTCTGTGTTCTAAAGGGGACAAAATGATTAATGATTTCAACACTGCTGAAAATTACTGAAGCAGCGGTACGTATTAAATAAAATTATTCACACCCTTATTCTATACCTCTCTCTCTCTCTCAATCTCTCGCTCTCTTATATATGTCTTTTTTTACACCCCATCCCAAGTGATGAAAGTCAAACTACCATTTGTTTGATTGTCGTCCTTTTATATTAATTATTCAGAATTTTGTGAAATTTAAGAAAGAAAGATTATTTTTCAACCTTGCAATAATATTTCATACTTATATAATTGTACTTATAGTTATACAAATGATTTAATGCTGTCTCTGCATTTTAAGCTGGTGCTAAAGTTTTTAGCATCAAAAAAGTTACACCCTTTAAAAGGTACACACAGCTTCAAGTCATTAAAATAGACTGACAATTTTAGCTTTCAAATCAAGGGACCATGTACTATGAAATACATAAGATTTCGATCGTTTAGAATCAGTACTGTAAAGTGTTGTGTTGCTGTCTAACAATAAGTGTTCAATGGTCTTTTAAAACATAATTAAAGTTCATATCTCAGAAGAAAAGTATTTCCTGCTGATGCAAAATGATTATGACAAGGCATAAGGCAAATCAAATTCTCCAGCTTTGAGCTGGTATGTGTTGGAGTTTGTTGTCCTCTGTCCTCGCATAAGCACAGAACACCATAGAAAAAAATAAATGTTTAAAAGGTACTGAAAAACACATAAATTAACTCAGCAATGTGACCTGTTACAACCAGGCAAAAACCTGCAAGTCGTATGCACAAGTACAAAAAACACATTAATACATGCATAAAAACACCTGACTGTAATGAAGCTGCTTCCTTGTCAACTTGCCATGGTTGCTGTGGTTGCCTACTAGCCTATTTTAAGATGTATAATTTATTCTATTTAAGCAAAATTGGAAGCAATTCGATGATACGCTTGCCAAAATTAGAACAAGAGTACTACGTGAGCATTGAAAATGGACATGGACAATGAGTCCTTTTACATGTACACTAATACACTGAGCATGTTTGCATGCACATAACCGATTTATGCTTAATAAGATGACATTCTGTGTGGTCATGTAAATGCATTAAAAGGCTTTCCTATATTAGGTAAAGAATAACGTTTTCTTAATAAAGAATAAACAGCTTAACAATAAACCGATCGACATGGGTAGTTTTTGCCCACTTCTCCAATTTTACGTTGCATGTAAACACATTTACCGGCAGGGCTGGACTGGTAATCTGGCATACCGAGCATTTTACCGGTGGGCCGATGCACTTTGGTGCCGATCAGGGGAAGAATGTCCATCGTGAGAGCTGAGCGGGCCGATGGGTCGCGATAAGCTCAAATGAGCCTCCACGTTATGCAGAACGGACCACAAAATGGCGCCACGATATGCAGAAGAGGACAGTGAACACCCCAACACCCCCCCCATTTTGATGAAGCTTACCACTTCTGTAAAATATCTTCATCAAATAAATATAGCACAGCTCTGTATTACTGTACTGAACATGTACTTATCTCCCTATTCCTCATGAACAAAAGTGAAAAATTCTCCACTACACTGCCAAAATTAGTAGCGCTTGATAAAAATGGAAATGCTGACAACACGAACAGGTGATGGTAAGAAATGTACGCCTCCATCCATTAGAAAATAGCAAAATTACTCCAGCCGAGTGGATTTATGGGACAATAAATGGTTTAAATGTCCACTCTAGTAAACTTCTAAAACTAGGCCAGACCAACAATATTAGCCATTATTATCCCACTGAGTGCCATTTCAGACCTAATGGTCTTCTCAGCATGGGCCTTACAGTAATTCATGAACGACTACTCAATGTTCTGAAAAGGAAGTGCGTCTGTCAAGTAAATCCCAAAGATATCTGGAAATGCCATGCTGTCTGTAATAACAGAGCTTCAAATAGACCTCAAGCATTTACTGTTAATGTGATCTAATGCAGCATGTACTCTATCCAATGAAATAATTAATTTGTAGTTATATATACATACAGTTGCCCCAAAAGTATGCGACACATAGAACAAACAAAAATATATGAATGTCATTTACATTAGATGACAAATATATATCAAACTAAGTGGCATTTACTGTATTTTAAAGGAAGACGCACAAAAACACTTCAAGAAAAAAACAATTTCACAAAAAGAAATCAATTAGGTTTGAAATGATTAAAGAATAGGTATAGTGTTAAAAAAAAAAAAAAAGACAAAATGGACAACCTTTACAAAAAATCTAGAGTTCTGAAAAACTAGTGGTAAAATTTGCCATGAACTCTTGATTTTTGTGAGGGAATTTTTGGTTGTCAAATATTAGTGGAAAGTGTCTCTTAAGGACACCTGTGTGAACTTCAGGGGAATTGACTTCATCTACTAAATGTCACCAATTAGTTAAAAGTGACTGTGGCAAGGAGGAGGGCAGGGCTGGGACGTGATGTTGCACGCCCGGCCCCTAATCAGGCTAATCAAGCCGACGAGAGGGATAAAGGCCAGTCTGAGAGAGAGCTACAGGTAGCTGTCCTGTATGTGATTATGTTTGTATCTTTTTATTTCATTAAATCTTCCTTTCACCTTTACCCTGTTACATTGGTGCCGAAGCCTTAGTAGAGTCCTCGGCACTACCATCCACCCCAAAGGAGCAGCCGCAGCCATCCGCCAGGGGACAGAGGAGCCCGGCCGCCTGAAACGACCGTGACGGTCTGTTTGCTACCAGGGGCGGATGAGACCTATATTGGCCGCTAAAACGCAGCAGGGTCAAATAGAAGACTGCCTTCCACGAGCAAGGGGCTCCCTGCCGACAGCCTGGAGCAGGTGAACTGCTGCCAGGGGTAGAGGAGACCCCTACCATCCACCAAAATGCGGCGGGGCGTTCCGTCCAGAAGACTGCCTCCAAGCCACTAGAGGGTGGAAGGGTGACCGAGGACCAGGCTATGGCGTATCAGAGAACCGGCAAGTACGTTTTCTCTCTCTCTCTCTCTCTCTCTCTCTCTCTCTCCCGCTGTTGCTCCGTGTTGGTTTTTCCCTCTCTTATTTATTAGGTTTTTTCCCTCCCCTTGTCTCCCTCCCAGGTCCGAGAAGGTGGGGAAGACCTGCTGGCAGGCGGGGCCGGAAGGATTTGTCCAAAGGGTGCACAACGATGCAAAAATCAGCTTTGAATAATCACAAAAGTAGCCATAGCCACATCGAAGCTTCATGGGTAATCAACCAGAGCATGGCAATGGTCAAGCATGTAGAGAAATCACAGGCTGCCTGTAATGAGGTATTAAAAATATAGCTTAAGGTTGTGTTGCATATGGCAAATACAAACACCTCCTGAGCCACCTATATCCTAAACTAATACAATTCTTAGAGTCTGCTGGGTGTACAAACCTGAACAGTGCACACATGTACACCAACCACAACACTGTCAGTCAGATGGAGGAGGCTATAGCAATGACCATAACCAGCTCAGTGGATGACCTCCTTGCCAACAGCAGATACTTCTGTATAATATTAGATGAAACTACTTATATCAGGGTTGAGAATATTCTGATCACATACCTGACACTTCAGCAGAGAGGGGAGCCTGAAACTGTGTTAATTGGAAATCATGTAATACCCTCTGGCACTGCAGAATGCATCACAGCAAAAATAAAAGATGTGTTGAAAGGCCACATTGTAGCTATTGCTCGGGTAGTTGGACTGGGAAGTGATGGAGCGAGTGTGATGGTGGGTCGAAAGGCCGGAGTTGCACAACAGCTGTGTCAGGATGACTGTCCCTACCTCATAAACATTCACTTTGGTGCGCACAGAATGACACTGGCTGCCCCTGATGCCTCCAAAGCTGTGCGTGAAATAAGTGCATACGTCACCACTATTAATAACATATACACATACTGCAAGAGTTCCCCATTCGAACACACAGATTAAATTAACTCCAAAACGAAATGGAGGAACACGACATGTTGAGCCTATAACAACCATCGGCTATGCGCTGGCTTTCATTGGAGAGGGCGGTTAAGGCCATAGATGCCAACTGATTTTCTTTGGTGTTGTAGTTGGAGGAGGAGGAATCTGCAAGAGACTGCCCAGTAGCTAAGGGTATTAGAAAGCACCTACAAAAATACACATTCCCTGCCTTAACTCACCTGCTGCCTGACGTCTTATCCGTGGTGAACCGCATGAATCTCACACTCCAAAAAGATGTTAACTTCTCCTCTGTCCAACCTATCGTGAACATGACCCTCGTTAGCCTAGAGGACTTTATGAATGGGCCAGGTTCAATAAGCCTTTACAAGTTGGCAATTTCTGTGGCATAACGCTGATGCAGAGGTCACCAAATCTATCAAAAAATGATTCCCTTCGGAGCATGTGGGCCTCCTCTGACCTCGACACCGCACTCAATGCACCTCGCTATCCGGGTGCAGACAATGCATTGAAGAGCTTTGGGCTGGATGTTTTGGAGCGCATCTCTGACCACCATGGGTAACAGAGGGGTGCGGCTGCGCCACTGGTGAAGAAGGAGCGCATGCTGTGGGATTTCCTCCCAGATGAAGCGAGTGCTTGCAGGATCGGGAAATCCCACATTCAGAGAGTAAACTTTTGATCCCTTCCCTAGGAGAAATGTTTCCCGACATCAAAACTTTGGCTGAAGTAGCGCTGGTAATTCCAGTCTCCAGTGTGGCAGCAGGGCATGGGTTCAGCCTCCAGAACCAAATTAGAACTGCCACAAGAAGTCGTCTGTCCAAGGCAAAGATGCTAAATCTAATGACAATTGCCTCAGCATCAGTCTCCCTTGATGCGTTTGATTACGCACAGGCGAGCACCCAGTTTAAGTTGATGCGGACAAGGAGGAAGGTTTGAGTTGTCGATTGAGATTTGTTCAGTTATTTTTATATGTTTTGTTCATATTTTAATCGTATTGGGTTTCTGTTATATTGCGGTGTTCATAAATCATGTTTAAGTAGCCTCCGCTGTTACTGCGGGAGAAAAAAAAAATTATCTGCTTTGTGTGGTGTCTCTGTTGTTCATCTGTTCTCTTCAATGTCCAAGGAATAATATAGACTAAGTAGTCCAACATTCGAAAATGAAAAGATAGCACAACAATGTGCTTTAGATGATGAAGCCATATAATCCATAGGGTTATTAATCTAAGTCTTCAAACCAATCCAAGAGATCCCTTACAAAAATTGAGAGTTCATGGAAAATTTGCCACAAACTTGCCACAGATTCGCCACTGATCATTTTTACATGCAAATGAGCTTTGCGGCAAATTGTCCATTGTTGCCAAAGGTTTGTCACCACTGCTGGCAAACTTCTGGCAAACATTTGTGGCGAATTAAAAGCTCATTTGCATGTGAAAATAACAAGATTGCAACTAGTTTCGATTTTTTGTAAGAGATGCCCTTCTAAAATCTAAACTTGCTGCAATTTTTACGTTTGTTATTTTCACATGCAAATTAGCTTTTGCTTTGAAGCAAATGTTAGCCAGAAGTTTGAAGTTGTTCAATGGTAATGTTCTGGCAAACCACTGGCAACAATGGTCAATTTGCTGCAAGATTGCCGCAAAACTTATTTGCATGTGAAAATTATCAGTGGCAAATTTGCGGCAAATGTTTAAAAGGGTGATTGGGATTTTTTTTTTTTAAGAAAAGGAAGTTGAAATACATTTTTGTGGTAATTAACATTATTCCAACAAATGCTGTCGATTGAGCATAACTTGTATTGAACATGGAATATTCCTTCAAGATGCTCACAAATGTTCAAAATAAAATGGATATCCGCTTAACTTGTTCGGTTCCTGTGAATGAAACATCTTAAGGGTTAACTTTAAAACCATAGCTATTCACCTTTTAACTAAACTTTCAGCTTTTCTTTACACTTTTAAAACTTTAACACCATATGTCGAACTTCTTTGAATTACATAAGTTTGTGTAATTATTTTGTACACTGAGCAGTCAGATATACTGTAGCTTTGAAATAGACTAAATATATAAGCAATATATAAGAATAAAATGTAAGCAATTAATTGAAATGAATTTAATTGCAATTAAAGCAAATACAATGCATTTGTGTAAAAAAAAGTACAATGTATTTTCTTCATTACATAGAATTTCACAAAAAATGTATCTCACCACAATGTCATTAAGATAATTGAAGTCAAATGCTTCACATGGTTATAAATCCAAAAGTCCTCAGAGATGACTGAGTTAATCAAAAATCTTTCAGCTATCCACAATCCGTACATTAAATAAATGCAATATCTTTGGGATGTCATGCGAAGAGTAGACGTGTAAATGGCGAGCTCTGCGCACTTTGCTAGTTTTTTATTATTTTCATGTTATAATCCAGTGAGATTCGATACACCCAGATACATATTTGTCCTTTGAGGTGAACATGGCAAAGAAGTGAAAATCATCTGGAGACATTAAAAGACACTTGCTCAAGCTGAAACCTCTGACAGGCCTGCAGACCAGGGACTTTGTTTGTGCAGTGCGGCGGGACAAATCCAGCGTCAACTGTCCAACATGTCTGTGAGGCTGACGAAAGTTTTTGCTGACTTGGAGGATCTCACTGTAATACGTTGATCGATTGCGGCGATGAAAAAAAAATTCTGAGTGTGTTACAAGAGTGGCAAATGTAGAGAAACGGATCAATTATCTGGAGTCATCGGAGGGAGAATTGTCTGCTAATCTGCTAGCGAATAAGATCGACGTGGAAAGCATTTTGGAAAAACTGGAAGATCTTGAAAATAGGAGCCGACGAAGTAATGTACAGATTGTTGAAATTCCTGAGCATGATGAAGGCAGAGATATGGTGAAATTCCTAGACTAGCTCTTCCTGAGTCTGCTCGACATAACAGGCCATAAGCTGGAAATTGAGCGAGCTCACAGAGTCACGGTTCACAGGTCTGCTGAGGGGGAGAGGCTTAGGAGGCACTTAAGGCGGATCTTAGGGGTCGGATCATACAGTATGCCTCATTCACTAAAAAATCCAAACTACGAGAACTAGTTTGTAGGGGAGATTGCATGTACCATTGTGCTGTTAACATGTTTTTCAGCCTTTGAGAGTATGGTGCTCCGAATTATGAGGAAATCTGAGCTTTTGAATCCAAACAGATGCTTCTCATTGAAATGGACATTGTGCTGTTCTTCAGGGTTCAAAATCCTGTGGGCTCATGAAATTAATGAGTCATATTATCACTCATAATTTATGTCTGTACTAGTCTGACTTCACTGGTTCAGTCTGTTGGTGTAACCTTATGTAGTCAGATTGATTCAGTCCTAAAATATACATTTTTACACATTTTTTAGGTTACCTGACAAAACATTTGGACAGTGTATATTATTTCCTGCTGAATATTCAGTTTCACTCAGGAATACATTGTATTACTGAGGTTAAATGCAAATACCATTTTATGTTGTCTTCAAATGGGAGGCCTTTCTCTCTTATCCATTTATCCAGTGAAAGGAGTTTAAACAGCTACAACGTAATCCAGAAATGAAAGGTAATGCTAATTAAACTCTTCACAAAACTGGCTCAGCATATTTAGAGCATTATTTATTTCCCAAGCATTCAGGAGAACCTATGATATGAGTCCCCAAGCCTCACTGTTTATTACAGAATTACAATCCTAGTTTCTGTGTGCATCAGGGCCCTCAGGAGGCGTACAATTTCTCATTTTCTCCTCCATCTCTCATTTTATTTCTCATACTATTGTTTCATTTCATCATTACTGAAGACATGATGGGCCAGGGCTCCATTTCCCATGCCTCCAAATGGCTCTGTTATGGGCGGCAGTGGTGAGGTAATCAGAGAGGGACAGCGAGATAGTGAGGTCATTAATCTAAGACATTTGTGGATGGAGATTGATAACCTGTAAAATCCAAGATGGCTGCATGGCGACACTGACAGTGCAGGTTTGTGTTTAGAAGGAACTTGGGCAAAACTATAGTGTGTACTGTAGAAAAAAGTAGCAATAGTTCACGCAAACATGAAAATTCTGTCATTTGATCTATAACTTTGACTTTTGTTCTTCCATGGCAGACAAAATTAAATGTGTGGTGGAATGAAATAAAAGTGTATTTTGATGCACTGTATGTAATTACGGTCTGTTACACTACTCATTTGACCCAAAATAATAGGGAACTGACACTTTAAATGACATGGTGATGAGGCAGTGACATAGTTGGAGGTGTCAGAGCGGCCATATTTAAAAGTTGGTAAGTTCTACTATCAATTTTCATAATTTCTCGTTTTAAAAAAGTCGTCGAGCACAGCGATTTAATTATTATTTATTTTTTACAGTTTTTAAAAAATTATATTATTGAATGCTAAAGCTATGAGAGTTGACTCTTGTATGCTAATGTAATAACTTTGATAACAGGAACAGCATCCCATCACTTAAAATAAACAACAAACGTTTATGGTACTTATAGAAAAGTAACACCCTGTCTACAGTGGTTGTCTAACCGTTTGCGCAAAATACAGGACGGGACATCCGTTTACTCTCTGCGCTACTCTACCCTGATAGCACACGTACGTACATCACCCAGACATCTAGTTGTTGTGAATGTTTACATCTGGAAGACATATGATTACATAGATTTCTCATCTGCAATATGTCTACAGATGGCACACGTGTACATCTCCGACATGTGTAAAATATTTTAATCTGGAAAGCGTCACAATCTACAGTAATTAACATCTGCTAAACATCTTGAAAAGTTCAAATTTACAAACATTCTAAATCATAGACATCTCAGAGACATCTGCTGAATGTCTTTGAATGGTGTTTAGAAAAAGTTTGCATCTGCCAGATTTGCCGTCGCTCTTCTAATGAATTTCCCTCTCACTCTGCCGACACCCCCATCCTATGCATGCATAAGAACCACCCCCTGTTGCTGATTGGCTGGAGTAGTGTTGTGTGGATTGGTCAGATTCACTTAGTTTTTGTCCGATTACAGAGCTAGGTCTGTGTAC
Source organism: Xyrauchen texanus (assembly GCF_025860055.1). Classification (NCBI taxonomy): domain Eukaryota; kingdom Metazoa; phylum Chordata; class Actinopteri; order Cypriniformes; family Catostomidae; genus Xyrauchen; species Xyrauchen texanus. The sequence continues at coordinate 10,372,567 of NC_068323.1, forward strand.
AAATACTAGATTTTGTTTTCAGCTGCACCCACAGAACGGACAGCTAGCAGACATTGGAGGAGATATTGGCAGAATTTGACAAAAAATGTGTTGGATTACAATTACTGCGTGCACCTTTAACAGATTCATGTTAGCAAGATGTCTGTTGTGTACGTTTGCACAAACACAGATTGAAGCATCTGTGACCCCTTGTCCCGTTTAAGCCGTACACGTGCAGTTTCAAAATAGTTTCCGTAAAATTTTCATTACTGAGTTCAAAGCACGTTGGAAGAAGATCGCTGACAGGGTTATAAATGGCTTACTCAAAAGCTTTGACGTTTATTTATAACAGGAGTTTCTGTGTTGTGCCATTCTGCTGTGCAGCTTTATTGTTCTGGTGTAAGTCAGATCGGTTGAGGTCAGAAATGCCTGTAGCTATAACACAATCCCTGGAGTCCGACTGTTCTGTGAGCTAATTTAAAAGAGTCTGCCATTAATCCAAAAGTCACTTATTTACAGTATACATATCAATCTATCTTTCTGTTTGTCGGTCGGTCGGTCGGTCTGTCTGTCTAACTATCTAATCAACATTTATACAGTATATGTGTAATGTATGTACACCTGATAGAAAACTGCATTTTCACTTTTTGACAAGTTGTATCCAGTTTCAGCAGCCAAAAATATTTTTTTTTAAACTGGTATTTTTCCTGGGAAGTTTTTCACAAGTTTAAATTGAACTTTAAGACAAATTCAAATGTTTCACTTTTCACGTATGACTCTTCATAACATCACATGAAATCTAATGAATAATAAGAATCTAATAAATAGTGCAAAATTTTCTCTGTGTTTGATTAGATCCGATGGTAGTTTGTTCTGTTCTCAGGAGTGCAATAGTAGAACTGTTTCCACTGTGAGATGTCTCAGTTCCTGCAGTCCATAAGATAAACATCTCAACAGTACTAAATAGAACATACACACACACACATTGAATTTCCTGGACACACATACAGAGACTGAGGACAATCAGAACTATGTGAGCGTGTAGAGGTTGCGTTCTCTTTGGAGACCTTGTTTCTAAGGAAAGATGGTTTATTTTGTCTTCATTCCACTATCTTTTTCCTTGCATTTTCCTCCTCTTCGAGCAGGGGCCCTTAAATGTAATAAAGCCATCAAAGAGTCTTTCAGACTGAATAAAAATGGCACAGGCCACTAATGGACAGCTGATTCTTTGGCTTTGAGGAAGAGAAGGGGGACAAGGTCAGTGCTGACCAAATTTGATCTCTGAAGTTACCCGCAATCCTCAGCTTAAGAGGAGGGGTTTAATGGTCGGTAGATTTGTACAGTTGTGGCACCTGCCAGTTTAGATGCAGACTATTGTTGACAAGGGATGGATGTGTCAAAGAAACAAGGCTGTGTATGGGTCAGGTTTTGCCAACATTGTGGGAACCTAATATCCCTACTACCATAGTAAAACCTGAATCAATTACATCGTGGGAACCAGTCAACAGTCCCTATGAGGAAAATTACTTGACAAAAAATAATACTAAATAATGTTTTAATGAAAATGTAAAAATGCAGAAAGGTTGCTGTGAGGGTAAAGGTCTGGGTCAGGGTAAGTTGTTAAAATATCATTATCTTTGTATAACAATAACAAAAGAAGCCAAGGGACATTATCCCATTATCTTTCATTCCAAAGATTATTTTAATTTGGTCCATTTTTATTATTATTCATAGGAAAGAAAAATCACAGCTGTGATCTCTTTAATATCTCAACTACTAGACAAGAAGGAGATTAATTGAAGATCAAGAAGAGATTATTGATAAAGGGTTAGTTCATCCAAAAATTCTCTCATCATTTACTCACCCTCATGCCATCCCAGTATGTCTTTCTTTCTTCTTCTGAACACAAACAAAGATATTTTGAAGAATATCTCAGCTTTGTAGGTCCATACAATGCAGGTGAATGGTGATCAGGAAGAAAATAAAAGTAATCCATAAGACTCCAGTGGTTAAGTCCAAGTCTTCTGAAATGATATAATAGGTTTGGGTGAGAAACATAAAAATGTAACTTAAGTTTTTACTATAAATCTCCACTTTCACCTTCATTTTTACATCTGAAAGTGAAAGTTAAAGTGGAGATTTAGTGTGACAAATTACTTATGTAATTGTTTCTCACCCACACCTATTATGTCCCTTCTGAAGACATGAATTTAACCACTGGAGTCATATAGATTACTTTTCTGTTTCCTTCATGTGATTTTTGGAGCTACAAAGTTCTTGCCACTATTCACTTGCACTGTACGGCCCTACAGAACTGAGATATTTTTTTTTATCTTAATTTGTTTTCTGCTCAAGAAAGACGGTCTGGGATGGCATGGGGGTGAGTAAATGATGAGAGAATTCAAATTTTGAAGTGAACTATCCCTTTAAAGTGTCCAAGACCCTTAATACCCAAATGTATTAAGTGTTTCTTAAATGTCATGTTCCAGAGGTTGATTTCAAAGTTTTTTCTTTTTGTGAAGTTCACAATTTTCTACCATGCCTTATTCATTATTTTTGGTACAATTCAAATGCCATTCATGAACTGGTTTAAATGTTTTAGATTTGTCCCAGACCAAAACTTTAAACTTCAATATTAAACTATGAAAATCCATTATATAACTATAAACTATAGCTATTTGTATCTAATGTAAATAATGGTAAATGCTATTTACACCCCAGTGCAAATAGTGGCAGATATTATTTGCACCCCAACCAGAGGCGGACTGGCCGTTGGGAGAACTGGTGGGCCAGCTGCAAAAGTGGGGTGCGATAAGCTGAAGGGGGTTGTGAAACCGTGCTGCAATATGCCGTAGGGGGCCACAATATGGGACAGCGGGAAAAAAAAGTGGAATATAACCGAGGTCGCTAGGACAACAGTACACAATAACACACCATCTTTACACCCCACACCACTGCAGCAACACCTTGTTCACTTGTTTGTTATATAGTCCTGTGGTTTAGATTATTTGGGTGCAAATAGCTGCACTGTGTGGCAGATGCTATTTACACCTGGGCGCAAATACTCACTCTGAAAATGTTTATGCCTTTTAAAGTTAATTCAAGGTAATTGTTTTTTATTGGGTGTCATTTCCAATCAAGCTTTAATTTTACTTATGCAAAATACCTTTTATTTAGGTCTCCTGAGTTATGAAAGAAGAAAGCAATCTTTGACCAATTATAATTTTCCACTGTGAAAAAAACAACAAAAAACTATTCAAAACATGAACATTGTCTCATGTCAACGTTGCATTCTTTAGTATGACTAATTCCCCACGTTCCCACCAAAGATGGGACATAGAAAAGTAAATATGAAAAGAGAATAATAAAAACTTTATCTTTACAAAAGCATAATTTAGATATCAACAACGGTCATAAAGCGAATGTGTGCTCTTTTCGGATTTAAACGAGGCCTCTTTCATCTCTCTACACTGTACTGAAATAATATCAGGACATAATGAAGATGAAACAAGATCTTATTTCTGAGCGAAGAGTCTGAAATGCAGATTAAATGCTCTATTGGAATCTCATTACTGGCTTCATTTTCAAACGAGCTTTGAGAATATTAAATAGTGCATAATCAAACCTAATATAATGTAGATGCATTTATTAAAGAAGTTTACACAGAGGTTGACCCTGAGTTGATATACACTATAAATATCACAAGGAGTGTGGGAGCACATCAAAGGGAGCCCTACAGCCCTCTTCCCAGGGCTTTCTGCAAACCTTAAAAAATTCAGCAATGCATACTTTCATGAAGCCTCACTTTGATACAGATCTAGTGCTAAATGGCTGTGCTCAGTCTCTTTTTTCCCCTAATGTGCCTCAAACTAGTACCAGGAGCTTCCGATTGAACAGTCTTGCCTTAAATCTTAAATGAAGTCTTAGTTCAAATCTTTATCTTTTCATATTATTTATGAAAGATACACAATTTGTGCGTCTATTCTTTGATGCATATTCAACATTGAATTTACATTGAATTTTACATTATTTATTTCACTCCCTTGTGTTTGTTGTTGTATGTAATCAATGTTAATCAGAAAAAGTCCTCAGAGAGATTCTGTCACATCCATAAAAAAATTTATATGGCGGTCTTATAGAGGAAACAGTTTGTCCGTATGGAACAACAGATTGATAGAGAGCAAGCGAGAGATACTGCACATGAATTAAGACTCGCAGATTATTTAATGAAAGATCATAAAAAATACACAAGACATACAATTATAATTTTCTTTTCCATTGAAGTACACTTTAAATTATGGTATCTGTGCCAGTTATTTGGCTTTTCATGACCATTTCCCACCCTTGTTTTGAGGCCATTTTTTCCACTGTGCCTTTAGGATTTCTATATATAAATGAGATCAATCCATATTTTCTGACCTTCATGTACTTACCAGCTCTTTTGACTTGGGCTGGTAAGCAACCAACTAGTGTAACAGGAGCCAGCTGGTATGTGATAGCTGTGCGGTATGAGTAAGCCTCACTCCCCTGACCTCAAGAGGCGCACTAGCCACTGACGCTAGGGGCTATAGCCTTTAGCTTCCTTGTTAGTGCATGCGGTGAGGCGGCTCCCATGTTGGCTGATGTCAGTTCAAATCCCATTTGGAGCTTGTGGAGCAGGACCGGTTACAATGGTGCCGTGACCCGGATGGGAGTTAGGTTTAGGGAGGTGAGCGTAAGGGTAGTGACCCAGATGGGACTTAGGTTTAGGGAGGTGAGCGTAAGGGGAGTCAGCTGGTATGTGATAGCTGTGAGGTATGTGTAAACCTCACTACCCTGGAATCAAGAGGCACACTAGTGGCTGACGCTAGAGGCTGTAGTCTTTAGCCTCCTTGTTAGTGCACCCGCCTTTCCGAAGACCCCAGTTCAAATCTCGCTTGGAGTGGGTCGAGCAGGAACGGTTACTCTAGCAACATCCAAGCAACAACCAGAGCACCCTGTTCCACATAGCAACACATAACAACACATAGCAACACATTAAACACCACTTAGAACATTTCGGAAACCACATAGCAATGGCCTAAAGGACAAAGTATACTTAGGTAGTCCACGTGACTGATCAGATTGTGCACAGTTTGTGTGATTAATTTTAATGACAAATTTCATCATAAACACAGTCTGCTCTCGGACTATCCGCACACGGCGCAGATTTTCTCAAGTCTTTATATGTGCATGTCTTCGGTGCATGTGCATGTCATTGACTGTACTAAAAGCTTATCACAAAGCAGTCATAGTGCACATGCGTCTAAAATGTTCTTATTGACTCACGTTCAAAAGAGTATACTTTCAAATGCAATGCAGTTGACCAGGCGTGATCTGATACTGAACACAGAAAAACAATATTACCAGGCCGTAACAACCGCCTGCATAATGACGCTCTGTTGACCACACACAAATCCAAGCATTGTGGTGGCAAAAGTTTTACGGGTAAGTGTAAAGGGAGCCTGCTGGTAAGTGATAGCTGTGCGGTATGAGTAAACCTCACTTCCCTGGCCTCAAGAGGCACACTAGCGACTGATGCTAGAGGCTGTAGCCTTTAGCCTCCTTGTTAACACCTCCCATGCCAGCTGACGCCAGTTCAAACCCTGCTCGGAGCGGGTCGATCAGGACCGGTTACATAAGCACCAATGATATTTTTTTTCAGAAAATGTGCAAATCTAGTTTATAAGCGCCCTCTCTCTCTCTCTCTCTCTCTCTCTCTTTCTCCAGTGTTCAGTTCTGGTACAGGTCAAACTTCCTGCTGAAATCCTGGATCGTCCACTATAGAGCCAATCACATCTACACAATGGGTTAACCAATCCCAAATATAATGCCAGGCAGTGTCCAAAATAACATTGCACTTGTTTGAGCAAGCTTTAAACAAATATTCCTCTCTGAGAAAGTACAGTTATGTAAAAAAAAACATAATAAATTCAGAGAAGAGCCACTCGTGGAATGCAAAAAACTATTTTAGCACAAGAGTTTCCAATTTCCGCCCGTCCTGTGGGTCTCCTTGTCTACACGGTGGATATGAAGTGAACTTTGTTGTGACATTTTGGTGGATTAGGTTGTGTTTTGCTGCTTGGTCTTCAGCTACAATTCTTTTTAAAGTGATACAGCAAAATCAAGTGCGTTAAGAGATGTATTGATGTTTAAGAATACAAATAGGATGAAAAGTATAACGTTTGTTTGTTCATATGGGATGCTGACAACTATTGGGTAAAAAAAAATGTCCTGCTCTAAACACAGTGGAGACAAAATCACATAATGTATAAACATATCATTTGGGACATGCATATATACAAATTTTACAGTAGGAAGTTGATTCGTTTATTTCATTTTTCATCATTTACCTGGCTCTCCAGCAGGCCCCTTAGGGCCCCCCCAGGTTTTATTAACATCTGTTGCATCAATTTATGTAAGAATGGTTTTATGAACAGTTGTCATGTCAGTTTAATGTACATACTGTAAAAATAATTTTACAAACAGTTGTCCTGTCAATTTACGTAAGAATGGTTTATACACAGTTGTTCTGTCGATTTACATAATGATAGTTTTACGAACAGATGTTGTGTCAATTTACATCAGGGGCGGTGGCTTCCTCAGAGCAGCGCAGCTTCCCTAGGGCCGCAGTGTGCGAGGGGAAGGGTGGCCCGGCATCCTGGCAATTAATAATTTTGCATCTAATGGCGACACATCTAACTCATGCTGGACCCTCCCCGTTCCATTGCTGCAAGGATGCCAGTGTGTGCACTCGAGGAGATAGAAGCCGACCCACGAGGAGAGGCATGCTCTACATTTTTATGTCAGCGTTAATGAAGCCTTACAGTATTCACATCAGGTGCATCTCATCAGCTGCCCAAATGAGGCTTTTAAAATGGCTCCTCTCCTCTATCCTCCCCACTCCAGTTGTGAGCCTGGCTGAAGGACGGCCTTCAGAGGCAGAGCAACGATAACGAGAGGAAGGGGTGGGTCGTTCCACCACCGATTTTATGAATAGTTGTCTCGTCAATTTCTATAGGAATGGATTTACAAACAGTTGCCATGAGTCCATTTTAGAAAATAATGTCAAATAGGTGTGCACATCCAAAACCAAAGTTGGGCTCAGGTGCAGACAAAAAATATTAACAAATGTCAAAAATGAATGTAGTTAATGAAATTAAATTTAATGAATGTGGAGAATTGAGCGTAACAAATATATTTATTTAAAAACTCTACAAAAAGGAAAACAGAAAGCGGCTATATGAATAAAAAAATGCATTGCTAGTGGAGTGACTCTTTTGGTCTCAGCAGGTTTTTATTGGCAAATAAGTCATGGCAGTTGCGGGTGAAGACCCCTCCAAAGGTCCTTTTAAGGTACAAGTGGTGCAGTTCTCTGGGGGGCACGAATAGCTGGGGGAATATCAGTTGTAACTTAAGGGATGTACTGGAGTGCCAGGTAAATGAAACAATATAATATAAATTAATCAGATTCCTACTAAAAAATAAGCACACATCCACGTCCTAGTTCAGCTCCTCATATGTTATTCAGGGTGTTCTTGTGTTCTATTAAGTGCACTTAATAAATTAACAGGTTAAAGGCCTAATGAAACACTGGCCCATAAGTAATACTCCAATTAAAATGACTTCCTCTCAGCCTCCCCCTTGAGCAAGGGCAGGTGCTAATGCAAGACTGAACCACTCACATGGATGTCACTTACAGGCTGCTATAGGTTATGGTAGGACATCTGTTCGCACTGTTGGGTCTACGAACTCCTGGGCTTCCCAATCTCTCTCTTACACTTTCATATGTACATAGATATGCATACACACACACACACTCTACTCTCCTTTCTTCAGTGTGGTCACTAGAGTTGGCCGGTGTAAGTGTGTTAAGAATATTTGCAGGTGGGCTAATTATTCTTGTGCTGTCATGTTTCCAGTCGAGCATGCAGGACTAACACCAATATAATCCCCTGAACACAATCAACCTTTATTTAATTTTGCTTCTCATATCATGTGCATCCATGCAGCTCCCAAAAAGCATCAATGCACCTTTCTGAGATCTTTTCCATTTCACTTCCCATTTCAACAATGAACATCAGAGACAGGGGAGTGGGGGAGAAATGATTGCCGCAAGGAAATTCTCAAAGTTTCTAGAACAGTGGTTCCCAGGTGATAAGCAACACTGAACACTATAGAAATTTAATTGGTACTTTATTTACTGTTTAATTTACTGTCACATTACTTTCTTGATGCACATCTATATCCCTATAAAAGTCTATAGGAATATACATTATTTGGTATATGTTATTCAATCATAATGTTTGCACATGTTTTGTAACTGAATAAAAATGGATCCACCTCAAGTGACCCTATACCATAGGGCCAAGCTGTAAAGGCACAGCCCTCTAACGGAAAGGGGGCAGGAAGCAGCAGCTCATTTGCATTTACAGCATGGCATTTACAACATGGTATAATAAATGATCTATGGGGTATTTTGAGCTGAAACTTCACAGATACATTCTGGGGACACCTGAGGCTTATATTACATATTGGTAAAAGGGTAATAATAGGTCTCCTTTAAAAATGAGTGTATATAGTGCACAGTATATAGGTGGTACTCAGAGTGTATTTGAGTGTAATTTGAGTGTATAAAATAGTTGGTACTTAGTCTTAAAAGTTTTAGAACTGCTTGTCAAGAATATTTGTTGTCTTTTCAAAGCAAAGAGTGTTTTATTGCTCACACTTTTGATTGCCTTTAAAGTCCACTGGGCTAAAGTGTTAACAGTACATTATAAATTAAGATTTCCAGCTATATTACATCCTATCCACATGGGAGCACTACATGGAAACGGCCCTTTATTATGCAGTGCTATGGAAACAGTACCTACATTTTCAAAGGTCTGGATGACCCGTTGTCACTTTAGTTGTACATGCAGCACCTTTCTGTGTGTGATTCAGTTGAATAAAATGGAATTTACTTAAATTGTGTAAAAAATATTTGTAATATGACATGTCTCTCTGGAATATGGTAAATGGTCTGCAATTATACAGCGCCTTTTTAACCTTACCAGAATACTTAATACAGATTGGTCAGTTGATGTTTGTGTAATGACCACTAAACTCTATTGACAATTGTCCCAGGGGACCGATTTCCTGCATGTCTTCAAATCACTCCATGGTATTTCTTCAAGGCCTGAGCCCAAAATTCTGAAGATTTCATTCAGTGCCAGAATATGATATTCATATCCATATTCATATTACATTCATATTCATATAACATCACCCACCTGAACTGTTTATACCATATTGAAGAGAAGAACTAGGGATTGTAAATGATATAAATATATGTATGATTATGCAAGGCTAATCATCCTTTATCAATAAGATTTCACAGAGCAGTCTTTACAAAAAATCTTCTCCGGCCAACATACTTCATCAGACAAATGCATTTTCAACCATTTTTATTACAAGCTAGAGGGAAACTTAGAGTGTATGAAATATACATCATTTTGTGGGATATATAGAATAGCAGACAGATTGGAAATATAATCTATTGTTTAAAAGTTATGACCATTCTAGTGATTTGTGAGAAAACAGAATAAAACAAAAAATGTAGAATGTTAAGATATATTTCACATGACCACTCCTCAAATACTCCTTTTGAGCACCTGTAATAATAATAAATTGAGATTACTTATGAAATTGAAGGACACAAAAACTGAAATATACATTTTATGTGTTCAATAAAACACACACTTTATTTAATTTGAACATTAGATTTACACACAAATTACATAGCAAAACATACAAAATCAAACTTTCGAACTATCTACAGTAAATACATTCTTAATAAAGAGTGCAGGAACAGAATACTGTATATATAAATACTCAACAACAGTAATACCTGTGGAGAGAAGAGAGGGAGAAAAGTGGAGGCGGGGAGGACAACAACACCAGTAAACACAGCCCAACCTAGGCATCTTCGCGAAACTGGTCACTCTCAGCTGAGTGCCAAGACTGAAAACAGTTCCTATCATGAACCAAGCAAAGTCTTTTGCCATTAGATTCCGGCACGCAACAAGCTACTTTAGTTTTATTTTCGGTCCTACTTTTCGATAGCATAGCCAACATCTCTTAGAGGACTCTTCAAATTTGGGGACATGGGCTGTGTGGAGTGATGACAAAGAAGGGACTACAGGCTTTAGTTTATGCAAAGGGTTTTGAGTTATGAAAGGGTTGCGTGAATATCGATACCTCCCAGCTAACGAGCCAGGTTTTCTCTGAAATCTATCTGGGTTAAGTTCACCGGTCTACACTCATCCCCTGGTGCCACATGAATGTGTTGCCATTCCTTAAACAATATGAAACTATTGATGACGGCAATGTCTATGAAGTGGAGTTTTTTTTGTAAGACGTCGTAATATTTTATCATTTGGTCTAACCTATCAACACCGCCCATGTAATCACTGATGACAGTGGGCTGGAGGGCTACTTCATTTGTCCAGTCGCCATAATTTTTTACAAACCTAGTAATTTCGGTTGAGCCATTCACATTGTGGAAATTGGGGAGACATGTAACTGCACGTGTTTCCTTCCACTGAATTACAAGTATATTCCCCTCAATCCTACACCACCTCATTTCCCCACAAGCTGTCTTACGTTCCCATTTTCGATGTCTTTAAATTCTGCAGTTTACGATTCACCGTGCATGTCCCACATGCATTGGTTGCCATTTCTAACAAATTAACCATAAGAGCTGGGGACATGTAAAAGTTGTCAAATCAAACATTGTGGCCCTGGTCTTTGAATGGCTGCATTAACGATTCAACTTCTTTGGTGGTCAAGTCAGTGACATGCCTATCACGACTACCTGTGTAAACATTAAAGTCGAGAGTATACCCCGAGTATGATGTTGCAAGAAGGCTTGCCCATCATGTATTGTTTAAATCCTGACCAAGCTTTAAACTTAACCATACGTTCATCTTTTGAGAGATTCTGGTTAGGCTGAAAGAACTGCTGGCATTTTTGTTTGAGGTTGTCCATAAGATAATGCTAAGGCAATCCTGATTATCCTCTGTGGTAGGGTCTACAACATGTAGAGCTGTTAAAAGAGCCTTGTAGCGGTCACGCGACATAAATACCCTCACCCACGAGCCCTGAAGTGACTTGGTTCCCAAATGACGATGGGAATCAGGGAGATTTGAAAACCCCATGTAAACGAGCAACACAAGAAATTTGTCAAATTCATCGGGGGTCACCTCCATCTAAGCTCATACTACAGAAAAGTACAACAATTGGTAGCCAGCAGTGTGTTCTTCACAAATCCGTACACTGAATAGTCTAACCAGAATGTCCAACAGCCCTCTCACATTTTCCTTTTGAACAGGAAGCTATACACAACCTAAAATCATGTCTGTGTGATGGATAAGGGATTTTACATGGCAACTGGCCCAACTGTTGAGTGGGGGTGTTTACTGTCAATGCCGGGTATGCCAGATTAGCAGTCCAGCCCTGGATAAGGCTATCTGCAAAATTATAGAAAGATATCTACCTCTATCCTGTGCATGCGCAAGAACCACCACCTGTTGCTGATTGGCTGGAGTAGCATTGTGTTGATCAGTCTGATCCACTTTGTTCTTTTCCCATTTACAGAGCCTGGTCTGTGTACAAATACTACATTTTTTTTCAGCCCATCCACAGAACGGACAGCTAGCAGACTGTGAGGAGATATTTGCAGAATTTTACAAAAATTGTGTTGGATTAGAATTACTGTGTGCACCTTTAAATGCAATATGTAAAAATCTAAAATTGTTTTAAAGTTGTTGATTATAAGTATAGAAACAACATTTTTATTTTATAGCAAAACATTCAGATGAATACAAATATGTGTAAGTATTTTGAGATTGAAGGGAGACTACATCTATTGCATCATTCATAATGCATCATGGATGTGGGCGGTCGATGTTGAGCTTTTTTGGCGTGCTTTGCTGACCGCGAGTTTTAGATTGGTGGATCCCAACAGGATCATGGGTAATGTATTTCTTCACCAGGAATTTTGTTATTAAGGAATATTCTGGGTTCAATACAAGTTAAAGGTGTTGTAAGTGATTTTTTTCATGGAAAAGTATGCAAAAATTGTTCCTACTCCCTTAAAGATATTAATGTAATAAGTGTCCTGAGATATCTCACCAGTCTCTGTGACAGCTGTAGACTTTGTAAACTGCAGACATATATGTGTCCACAAACATTAACTCTTTTCACCTGTCAATCATTTTGCTCGTTCTCATAGTTTTGTATTTGAAGTGGGTCATTAAAGCTATGATTCATAATATTTGTCAGTTGAGGGCGTTATTGTTCCAGTGTTGAATCTGACAGCCCCAGGAACAAAAAAATGCTGCTCTTTTGCTCAGTTTTGGTGTCAAAATTATCTTTGGAGGGTGGGGTTTTGGAATTATGGGGCATAGCTAATTCAATGGCTCTTTCAAGTAAAAGCTTCGGAATGATAATAGCTTACAGCACCTTTAAGCTCAATTAGTAGCATTTGTGGCATCATATTGATTACTGCAAAAAACATATTTTGACTTGCCCCTCCTTTTCTTTAAAAAAAAAAAGCTAAAATCTGAGGCACTTACAATTGAAGTGAATGGGGACCAATTTTTTTACATTAAAATACTCTCTGTTTTAAAAGTATAACCACAAGACATAAACAATATGAGTTTAAACATGATTTTGGTGTAATAAAATCACTTACTAACATTTTCTATATAAAGAAAATGTTAGTAATTTCACCGCTTCACCGTTTGCCAATTTCACCGCTTCATTGCTATGACTATGTTATGCCAACAAACCCTGAAACCCTAAAATGAAGATTTAAACAACTTTACAGCTCAAATAGTACATGAGTTTTAACAGAAGAATTCATTCAAGTGCTTTTATAAAATTATAAGGCACATTTCTGCCTTTTAAACCCTCCAAAAATTGGCCCCATTCACTTCCATTGTAAGTGCCTCACTGTCACCTCGATATTTGCTTTTTTGAAAGAAAAGTAGTGATAAGCTGAAATTAATGTGTGTGGTTATCAAAATTATGCCACAAATGCTGTAGAATGAGTTTAACTTGTATTAAACCCGGAATATCACTTTAAACATGATTGAAATAACGTGGACTGATGGCTTCAACAGAGGCATACAGTACCATCGATTAGCAATCACTGAGCTCATGGTAGGTCTGTTTTTGAAGGTTTGTAAGATATCATCATAAATAAATTTGGCAGATATGGAGGAAATGAATGGCATTTTTACTTTCAGAACGGACTGTTGCATTTTGTAGCACCACAGAGCTCTCTCGCCCACAAGCTGTGTTCCCAAATTCCGCACACATTCCACCTAGGTGTCCAATTCAGTGACCTCATGGGACATTACCTGCTCTGGCAGGAATGCTACAAGACTGGTCATTTCAAGACCACACAGCCAGATGGGCAAAGATACACACACACACACACACACACTCACACACAACCCCAGCCTCATTTGCTCAGCTCAGCCAAAGCAATCACCCCGAGGCACTCATCCTTCACTCTGGAAATACTGTGGACACTTATTTTTATCATGTTTTATTTATTTATTTATGCTTTATTGCATTGTCAAATAAATCCAGTGACTTTATCATATTGCGTTCACTCTCAACTTAAACACAATTCTAATTTTTACAGCACTTGGGCTGGCACTATGTCAAAGTACAACACTGCCACCTAGAGGACACTTATAGTATGACAGTCTTTGATTGGACATTTTGAATAACTGGTAGGAGGACACTAGATTTGTATGATGCATATAAATGTGTGGCTTATTGCCAAAGCGCTATATGTCCATGTAAACATATTTGAGATGGAGACGGTGTCTTGATCAGACTGTGTGCTTACAATATTCATAATTTTACTTGCTGGCATGTCTGCATGCATTGATCTGTTAATTAGCACACTGATGTGAAGGCCCTCATATTGACAGTTTGTGCTCGGTAATGAGAATGCCTGCGGGACATTTAAATCAATGGAAGACACAGGGGACAAATCTCATGGGGTTGTATAGAGACACTGTCAACCTGAGGAAATATACGTCCTTGTTTAAATTCTGGAAGAGTACATAAGTTGTACCTAAAGCATTTTATACAATGATTTTGTTGGTTTATATAAAAAAATAAAAATTATAATTAAATCCTGCTGCAAAATACAGTTTATAATAGTATTAAACCATCACTGACTAATGAATTATCCTACTATGCTTAACACATAGACTGTACAGTCTATGGCTTAACACAAGATTTGTGTATAATTATGATACAGGAAGTTACATATCTGGGAAGTCATTAGCATTGAGTTGTCCTTCATCTTTGTACTTTTATGCATTTTTTAAAACTCCACCATGTCCGTAAATGCTTTTTTAGTTTCTTATAGGAAAAGCTAAGTTAAAGTCACTTAAGAAATTTTATTTAACACCTAAATTGTAAAACTAAAGGAATTAACTTTTATATACAACATTTCACGCATTACATTACATTTCGTGCATTCACAATATTATGCTGGGCCGTAGCCAGTGGGGTGAAAGGTGGTAAGGATTCTAGGGGTCCAAATGTCCACAACAAATTCTAAACTGTATGTTTTAATAGGAAAGGGGCCCAGAGCAATATACAGTCAGGGGACCCAGATTACCTTGCTACGGCCCTGATATTATGCACACAGATTTCAACAAATTTATGTATTTTGTTTCATTCAATTCAACACAATAACTTTATTCTGCTCCTATTTCATAAATAAGGCCCGATGTTTTTAGTTCAACTCAGATTGTAAAGTTTGCAGGGAATTTAAGACATGGCAAAAGTTTTGTTTCACCAACCCCCAGCTTAAACCAGCATAGGTTTGCTGGTATTAGCTGGTTTAACATGGTCTACATGGTCTCCCAGCCAGGCCAAGCTGGTTTTAAGCTTGTTTAGTTGGTCGACAGATAAAACCAGCAAACAGACCAGGCGTGGAGACCAGCTAAATCCAGAAAACTAGTTTAGACTGGTTTAAGATGATTTTTTTAGCAGGAAACTCCATATTTTGGGGTTGATGGGTGACTACATATCATCTCCGAATGGTCGTACACATCAAACAAACTGCTTAATGGATATTTAAAGAAGAAAAAGTTTGTTCATGGCTTTGGTGGCTCTTTTAAAGCATGGTGTGATTTGTCGAAGGCCCTAGTACTATTCGGCATAAGTCAAGAGCACCCTAATAACCTGAAGCTAATCAGAAATGAATTTGACAATAAGTCTGGAACAAGGCTGTGGTTCGCTCGATGAGGATTACACTGGCCATGTTATGGGGGCTTAGGCGAAATAATAGAACCGTGATTTGTAATAAATTATAAACTAGTTTGAAATCACTCCATATTCAACCGAAATGAGCCAAATGGAAACATTGTCTTACGAGCTACATCAATGCACAATCCATCCAAAAAAATAACTTCTAACATGATAATGAATGAGAAAGAAACAACAAAAGAAGGAATAAATTGTGACTCATTAAACAATGAAGATCAAACAAAGATTAGAAACTCATTCGTCTTCGCCGTGTTTGAAAAACTCATGGCAACAGACAGTAACCATGGTTATGAAGGTCATGAACTCCTGAAAATCACACTCTGAGTCGCCATCGGTGTCCAGGCTTTCCATCAAATTGTCTAATGTCGCCTGATCCTTCACTTGCTGAAAAATAGAGATAAAAAATACGAAAGAAGTCGTTTAAAAAGCTTAAACAAGTACATTTCCATTGGACAATTTCAAGCCTAGCATAACAAATTGCTTTGATTGTAAAATAAAGATTCTCAAACTTTCAAGGGAAAGTTTAGCATGAAAAAGTGTGCAAACCAATCTTACCTCCATAAGAGATGGAAATTCATTCGTGAGCAGCTCCTTCAGTTCGCTCTTTTTTAATTTGTACTTGTCACCTTCTTTCGACGAGTATTTATGGAAGACCTCGATGATAGTTCCCAGGCAGTTCTCGAAGTCTGACATCTTAATGTGGCGTTTGGCTTTTTCTGGGATAATTACAGCTGATATTACAGTTGTTCATACAGACGTGGAGGCAATAAAAATATATGACAATGTTTTGCTTGGCAAAGGTTTTGGAGCAACTTATGGACTGTTGATTAAGTTTCTTTCCTCATATCGCTCTTTGTACAAAATGTTTGACTGATTACTTTGCTCTAGTTTAGAAAGCGGAGGAAAAAAGAGCCTCAAAAACATAATTACAAATAATGATAATAGACTTACCAGCAGAGAGAGTGTTGGGATGGGCGATTCGGAACGAAGGGAGATGGAAGTCCATTTATAGGTCTGTACAGAGGGGATTGTCGCTTTGGAAATCTGACCTGTCAATCACCACAACTGACCAATGAGCTTCTGAGCCTGTTCTCACTCAACTACAAACACACACATTCAGAGTGAGATACAAAGAGATGAATATTGACCATTTTTTTCATGGCAGGGACTTTCCATTGACTTCTAAATTATATTTTTGTGGTAATCAACGTTATGTCACAAATGCTCTCTATTAAGCTTGACTTGTATTGAACACAATTACAAATATTATAATACAAATTTCTTTGTTGCTGTTGTCAGGTTGCAGAAACTTGATTGACTGCAGGTTTTCACACGTTAGTTTGTACAACCTTTTTGATGTTTCCCTGGAACTTTATTATCATGTCAGTCCAAATAAAACAGACGTGACAGAGCTATATGTTTGCCCTCTCCTCTCTCTCTTGACCATGAGGGTACATTGTCACCACTATTTCCAGCTCTGCTTTTTGATCTTTCCTGGAAGTTCTGTTGCCCAGAAGCTCTCACAAGTGTTTTGTTGTCAGGCATCTTGGTGGAAGACAATAGTGTGTTTGAGAGGAAGTGAATGGTGTGGCATGTTAATTAGCCGATCCTTTTTCTGTTTCAGAATTGGACAGACGTGTGGCCAAAACACTAGTGGACTATTAAACAGCTTTGACACCCAAACACACACCGATCTCGGGCATCAATTCTGTACAGTACATTTATAAAATACATGGAATTTGGTGTTGATGTTGTTTTAATGCAATGTACTTTATGCATTATATTCATATATCGATACAACTAACCATTAGGTATATTCTAAAGCATTATGATTGCAATGAATATACAAATAATATCGTGTAATACTCACGGTTCCACATTATGCATTTAATGTACATGTAGTGTAATTTACATTTAATGTATTATTGTATTCCTGATCATTTACAACACTATTGTTCTTCTAGGCCTAGATAAACAGCTAAATGAAATCATAATGTCATACACAGTATAAAAAAGGTCAAGGTGCAGAGAAATGAGGTCATAGGGTGCAATGTTCCTACAATTTCTCTGTCCTACTCTTCTCTGGCGTTTGCCCAGTGCGTCGGACGGTTCACGATTGTCAGACAGGTTTTTTTTCTGCCATAATAAATGTGTCTTTGTTGCCTCATATGCGCAGCACAGGCAAACTGTTGTCGACAGCAAACACTGCATCTTGTGTGGCTCGCTGTCCTGACGGCCTTTCTCTGGGGTCAGTTGGGTATAACACTAGGCGAACAAATCAATAATCCATCTCTCTCTCTCTCTCTCTTTCATCATGTGCTGATTTGTTCATCACATTGCAATCTGAGAGCACCGTTTGCAATGGACTGCCTCAGATGACCATTCAATCATGAGCGCTGTTATTATGCCATGATGAATCAATGATTTGATTCAGTGTTTGTGTTTGAGATACCAAATGTCCCCACAAGGCAGTAAGACCTGAAAAACCTATATTATGGGGATCCGTAGAGGACAAAATAAGGCAATTATGAAGAAGCGTGGCGAAAAAAACCTGTTTTGGGGGCCTGTGTAGCTCAGCGAGTAAAGACGCTGACTACCACCCCTGGAGTCGCGAGTTTGAATCCAGGGCATGCTGAGTTGCTCCGGTTGCTAGGGTGGGTAGAGTCACGTTGGATTAACTTCCTCCTGGTCATTATAACGTGTGGTTCTCGCTGTCGGTGCGGTGCGTGGTGTGTTGTGCTTGGATGCCGCGGAGAATAGGATAAAGCTTCCACACGCGCTAGGTCTCCAAGGTAACACGTTCAACGAGCAACGTGATAAGATATGCGGGTTGATGGTCTTAGGCGCAAAGGCAACTGAGATTCGTCCTCCGCCACTATGAGGACTTAAAGCGCATTGGGAATTGGGCATTTCAAATTGGGAATAAAAAGGGGGTTTTTTTTTTTTTAATAAATAAAAAAAATAAGCCTGTTTTCCAAGTTTTCTGAAGGCATACGAGTATACTCAGAAATGTAAGCAATGTAAGTTATTACTATTACTATAACTGAACAAACTGAACGTTTCGTTCATGGAAAAATCACTGTTTTAAAATGAATCTTTAAAATGAACAAATCGTTCTAATTAATTTCCATTATTTCTGTTGTGAACGAATCAGTTGATTCAATGACTCACTTATTATACATAAAAGATGCAACTTAATCGTCAGCTACAGGCCTAGCTCCGATGAATCAAAATCCCCACGCCTAGAAGAAGCCTGTAATGCTAAGTAAACCATCAATGGTAAGAATTAGAGCTGTCAATTGATTACATACTGTATTTAATCTAATTAATTACATGATATGCCAATTTATAAATATTTGCTAAGAAAGTGCCTCAAAAAATAATAATTACATTTATAATGATTAAAAAAAATTATAAATAGTCATGTATAAAATTTATAATATAGAAAAATAATAATTCAGATAATTAAAACACATTACATTATTGTAGCAGATGAGTAAAGCATTGATAAGATGATACAAAAACTGACTATAGAAGGCAATATATTATTTATATCTATGTATGTTATTGAACATAAGCCCATCATTGGCCTACAGTCCACAGAAATCCATTTTGTAATTGAATTTGTCAATGTGCCAAAGATTTATTGTATTATGAGGGCTTTTCTAAGTACGCGTCAATGTACACCTGCATCAGAAGTACGCTTTTGGAGCATCTCACTTTGGTTGCGTTACATTATAAACTCAGTTTGTTGTCTGTACAGCTGCACGTTGCCTATGCTGCTGGAGTTTTGCTTACTGCCCACTGCTGAAAACAGGTGGTTATAATTGCTCTAATGGAAGGAATATAGAACATACCATACCTCTTTTGCCATTACATTCCCTTGCTTCTATAAATTGTCCTAATATGTATTGTCCTATTATGTATTTCTATATATATACACTATTTTCTATTCACTTTTTATTTTTATTCCATTTTTTTTGTATTAGCTCTGTATTTTTTGCTGTATTGTTGTGCACTGGAAGCTCCTGTCACCAAAACAAATTACTTGTATGTGTAAGCATACTTGTCAATAAAGCTGATTCTATAATGGTTATGGTACATGATCATTAATTACATTCATTTAAATTGACAGTCCTATTATGAATTATACCTCAAATCATTGTTGAGGTGTGCTGTTCCTTATTTATGCAATGACTTGCAAATTCCACCAGGCAGACAAAATAATGGGCAGAAAAAAATCCCACTTGGAGGGACCCGAATTTGGCACCAGAATATTCCAGAAACTAAGCAGCAACCATTTGCAATGCCATAGCAACCATCCAGAACCCCACATAAACTGCATTACATCACATTATCACCACTCAGAATGCACTTAACCAATTTTAAAAATGCAAAAATTTTTGGGTTTGAGTCTATGTAATTAGCTTAGTATAAGAACTGCAGAAATCATTGGCACATCACCAAAATGAAAAAAAAAAAATAAAACAAACAAATGTGTGTGTGTGTTTGCTCTAGTCTGGCTGCAAAGCATCGCCTCATTACAAAAAGTCTAGTAATGGTCTACGTGTAAATGGTCTTTTGTTGACCACTGGCTTGAAGAACATGTTGTCTCTTCGTCATTGTGTTAGCCATATGATTGGCTGCCCAGTGCACACTGGGATACTGGTAGTGCCCCAACAAGAAGACCCATTCTGAGGTCCAGCCACGCTGGAGATCACATGCTCTTATTGACTACTGTTTTCTTACTAATGTGTGCCAGGCGATATCATGCAGAGTCAGAACTTCACTTTATCACGTTATCATTTAGCGTGATTTTTATGTTCATTTTAGTTAGTACAGTAGGCTATGTGTTTGTGTTTGCATATGTAAAATTATATATATATATATATATATATGAGAGAGAGAGAGAGAGAGAGAGAGAGAGAGAGAGAGAGAGAGAGAGAGAGAGAGAGAGAGAGAGAGAGAGAAACAGGAGGTTTCTTGCAGCTCATTGTAGAGGACATTTCTGTCTTGGGTTATATAAATATAGTAAACACTACATGTAAAGTCAAGTTTTATGAAATGAAGTACAGGTATACTAAGACTCCACTGAAGAAAGGGGGGTAATATCTAAATTAACTTGTATTTTTTAAGGCGAAAATATTATTAAAAGGAATATTCTGTGTTTAATACTTCAGGTTCCACTTCTGTCAGACAAGAACAGAAAGCTGAGGCTACAGTGGGCACAGGCTCACCAAAACTGGACAGTTAAAGACAGGAAAAACACAGTCTGGTCTGATGAATCTGGATTTCTGCTGAGGTACACAAATGGGAGGCCCACTGCAGCCTCAGTTTTTTGTTCTTGGCTGACAGAAGTGGAACCCGAAGTGGTCTTCTGCTGTTGTAGTCCATCCGCCTCAAGGTTTGACATATTGTGCCTTCTGAGATTATATTCTTCTCACTACAATTATACAGAGTGGTTATCTGAGTTACCGTAGCCTTTCTTTCAGCTCGAACCAGTCTGGCCATTCTCTGTTGACCTCTCTCATCAACAAGGCATTCCCATCCACAGAACTGCCACTCAATGGATGTTTTTTTTTTCTGGCACCATTCGGAGTAAATTCTAGAGACGGTTGTGCGTGAAAATCCCAGGAGATCAGCAGTTACAGAAATACTCAAACCAGCCCATCTGGCACCAACAATCATGCCACAGTCAAGATTCACTGAGATCACATTTTTCCCCATTCTGATGGTTGATGTGAACATTAACTGAAGCTCCTGGCCCTTATCTGCATGATTTTATGCATTTCGCTGCCATACGATTGGCTGATTATATAATCGAATGAATAAGTAGGTATAAGGGTGTACCTAATAAAGTGGCTGGTGAGTGTATTTAGATAAGCATATGCATTATATTTGGTGTTTTGCTGGGTCAGGTAACTTAAAATTCTGCATGTTTCAGTCAGGTTTCTATCTAAATGAAGTCAAACTATTATTTAATACAAATAACGCAACCTGAATAAATTAGGTTACACCAACAAAGTCAAATTTCAAGGGATAGCCTATATCAAGTAGAAATGGCTCTTTAAAGAAACAATTGCCACTTTTTACAACGTCAAAAACAAAGTCCAGAACCAATCATAGGCTACAAGGATTTACAAAGACAATTACGACCTAATCTTTCATCGCATGGCCTTTTGAGCGTTTAAGGGGTGAAATGTGTGTCAGAGAGAACATTTAGTAGCTTGGCCACATTCGTTTCCGTCCGTTTATGTGTGTTTTTGCCATTGAAAGAATGTTTGGAGTTTGTCTCATGTGAACTTTTCTCCGCATACAAATCACCCAGCTTGATTCAGTGGCCTTCCTGTTGCTTCTGGCTGTTGCCATGGAGATGACATGTTGCCGTGCTACAGTGGCGGTTCGTTCCCGCGTCTTAGTGTGGCAGAAAGGTTCGCCAAAATGCTGAGTCTTCGCCTGGCAACCGGCCACAGCCACGGACGAAGACAGCACTATTCACTTACGGTATTTTTAAATGTTATACAAAAGAGAGGTTTCCCAAATATCACTGTAAGCTCTTAAATGCTCCTTTTATATGTGACCACATGGAGGCATCGCTGCCCTATCAATAGTACTATGAAAATATTACAAATGTATCCCTACACCTCCCTCAAGACGTTTGAGAGGAGGTTACAAACATCTTAAGAGCCTTACAATGAAAAAAAATGTAAAACTGTAGCATTAATTATCTATTAACTGATTTACTGTGCTTGTTTGGTTCACTAATTAGACATTTAAGCAATTTGTTTCCCTCTGTGCCTTTTTCTCAACTGCAATGTTGTTCTGAAACACTAGGTGGCAGGCTTAGATTTGTTTTGAGATTGCTTAGTCAGCGATACATTTAAAGGGATAATTCACCCAAAAATGAAAATTCTCTCATCATTTACTCACCCTCATGCCATCCCAGTTGTGTAAGACTTAATTTCTTCTGCAGAACACAAACAAAGATTTTTAGAAGAATATCTTAGCTCTGTAGGTCCTCACTGTGCAAGGAAATGGTGACCAGAACATTTCAGTTCCAAAATGGGACATAAAGGTAGCAGAAAAGTAATCCATACAACACCAGTGGTTAAATCCATATCCCCAGAAGTGACATGATAGGTGTGGGTGAGAAATAGATCAATATTTATTTATATATTTTTTACTTTAAATGCTCCTCCCTGCCCAGTAGGTGGTGAAATGCGTGAAGAATGCGAATCACTGAAAGCAAAAGAAGAACGTGGGAGCAAAAGTGGAGATTTATAGTAGAAAAAGGACTTAAATATTAATCTGTTTTTCACCCACACCTATCAAGTTCTTCTTCTGAAGATATGGATTAAAAAGAGTCATATTGATTACTTTTATACTACATTTATATGCTTTTTGGAGCTTCAAATTTCTGGCCACCATTCACTTGCATTGTATGAACCTATAGAGCTGAAATATTTATTCTGAAAGTCATATACATCTGGGATGGCATGAGGGTGAGTAAATGATGACATTTTTTGGTGAACTATTCCTTTAATTTAATGGTTTTGCTGGATTATAAAAAAAAACTGTAACACTCTGTCCCTGTCTATACACGTATGTTTCTAATCTAGTCAGGTATTTTCGATCTTCAGTGTTTTGGCTGGTCTGCTTCCACAGTTAAACCACCCAACAAGCAAAACTTTAAGCCACTTAACCTAGAAAACCCGTACAGCAGTCGTATCCGTTACACTTCTGAGGAAGCTAGCGTAGCTCACCTAATAATGGACAACAGTATAGAATATTGAAAGTTTTTCCCCAATGAACATGTTTAACATTAGTAAGGTCATCTGCTCCAAGGTAAATTCATCTTAATAAATTAAAGTTCTATCTCACAGTACTACAGTGAGTTTGTGTAACAAATGTTAGAAACAATTCTGTGGACTTGTATTGTATGTTGTACTATATTACAATCAAACATGTTACATTGAATAGCACTGACATAATAATCGCTATTAAATTAGGATTTTCTCTTTTCAGTGGACTGTGATAATATTTGCCTCATTCTGATTCGCAGTCTCTGCAGTTATTAATCAATGCTGCATAATTGAACCACAATGTCACACTTCACTCCAGCCCACAAAAGAGTAATCTATTCACTTTTAATCATGTTAGGCTAATTTTACATTTAAGAAGCGAAGTCTATGCGATGTGTTTTAAAGTTTATTTCTGTGAATACTTACTGATGCGAATAAAAGCTTTGATGTGAATGAAATCTTCATTCTTAATATCATGAGAAATCATTTTAAGCTTTCTAAAATATGCTATGTAGCTGTTTAGAGCCACATCAATATTTGCTAGCTGTTCATTTGGATTAGGTTCACCAACTTTCTACCAGTCAAATCCAGGACATTCCAGCTCTTATTACAGGACATGTTTTTTTCAGCTAGGCTCTTGCGCGAGACGCGGTGCAATGGTTAAAGAGGTCAACACAGAGCTTGTTTACGTATGAAAAAACTGAAAAACAGCACAGATGGGCACAAAAATGCTTTAGGTGTGAGCGGCCCCTAATACGCATGAAATGAAAACTGCTTTAATAAAACGACCTGGAAAAAACAAATTTCTATAAATTGTCACTTTTAATAAACAATAATTTTTGCCAAAAGAACAAGGCTGCAATAAATGGAGGAGAACAGTATTTTTATGTAAAGTGTAATTATGCTTAAAGGAAAAGTTCACCCAAAAATGAAAAATGTCTCATTATTTACTCACCCTCATGCCATCCCAAATTTGTATGATTTTCTGTCATCTGCTGAACTCAAATGAAGGTTTTCAGAAGAATATTTCAAGTGAATTATTACATTCCAAAAAGCGCATAAAGGCAGCATAAAAGTAATTAATAAGACATAAGTTTTAATCCATATCTTAAGAAGTGATATGACAGGTGTGGGTGAGAAACAGATCAATATTTAAGTACTTTTATTTTTCTAGAAATTATACACCCTGCCCAATAGGGGGTGATATGCATGAAGAATGTGAATTACCAAAAACACAAGAAGTTGAAAGTGAAAGTAAAAGTGGAGATCGACTGAGCAGGAAGGAGAAAAGACTTACATATTGATGTGTTTGTCAGCCACACCTATCATATCACTTCTGAAGACTTTGATGTAACCACTGGAGTCTTATGAATTACTTTAGTGCTGACTTATGTGATTTTTGGAGCTTCAAAATTTTGGTACCCATTCATTTGCGCCGTTGCCACGCCAGAACAGGGGCGCCAATAGGGATCTCGTTTAGGGTGCCAGAATGGTCTGAAATGGCCCTGATTGGATGTATCAATGTAAGTGTTTAATAGGGGCCTTTAGCCCCTGCAACCGGGGGCCTTTTCACCCCAAATGCTATCCTTTCGGTTATAGAAAAAGTTTTGATTTAACTACATTAAACAAAACTGAAAATAATAAATAAGTATTTAATTTAAAAAGAAATGTATTAACCTCGTGCAACCCTGCGTCAACATGTGTGGACGTTGTATTTTGGCTTCGCTATACGCAAAGCATAATTTAATTCTATTTAAACCGACTGATCTCAGTTCAGGAGACTCTGTGCTGTCAGTAAAGGGTTAAAATTTCGATGAACAGAGTCATGTGAAATAAAAAACATGGCAGCGATCAAAGACGAGTTTGTGTTTGGTTGAATTGCCAACAAAACTACATCTGATAAGAACCCTAATTAAGTTTTTAGTTTGAAAAAAGAATAGTCTCTAGTTTTGTCCGATATGTAATTTTTAATATTTGAACGACTTGTCCACTTATGTGGAAAACTATTTGGTATAAATTTCTTTTTTTTTTTTTTTTTCATGTTTCTTAAGGGCTACTAGATACAAATCAAAATGGAATGGAAAATGCACAGAGCAGTCACACTTGGGTCTCAGGAGGTTAATTTCAGGAATTTTCATTAGCTACATTAATTTGCTACATTTAAAAAATCAGATCAGATCCGCATCAAAATCAACCTTTAGACACAACACTCAAAAATCTCAAGGAACAGGAACATTTTCTAGTGTATAGTGACAAACAGGTGTTTAGGAAAGTACTTTGGTAGTTTTTGATGATATTTAGTGTTTTGGAGATAAATAAGATCAATGATGCCTTGTACCCTATGGAGCCTTTAGCCCCATTGTACCCTATAGCTAATGTGCCTGGGCATTGTCGAGTTGATTGACAGGCAATGTCTGTATCTAAAGGACTACCTTTCTATATATGTTGACCACTGGACACTTAGAGCTCCTTGGTTGAGCGTTCTAATTTCTCCCATTAATTTTAATAGAAGTGGCCCATCTCTGCAAGTCAGTTAGCAAGACTAGTCTAAATGTCATGCAGCTAGCTGTGACGGTGGCCATGGTGTTGACAATATTTCAAAAAACAGGTGTGGTGGCATACTGATATAAAAATGAAATGAGAAATCTAAAATCACATTCAAGGTTCATACTCCTGTTCTTTTGAAGCCTATAATATTCCCCACAAAGCTGCAGGGTCGATTGGCAGCACAATAGCCTGATTGATATCTGATACTTCAGTGCTACTTAGACAAGATAGTTTTGAACATTAGCATAGAATTGGTTTGGCTGGGGATCACTGGTCGTGCCTTTGTAAACCGCCTTTTCTTGGGTCAGTCTAGTGTCAAACACCCACCTCCATTTCTAAGCGGTAATTGGAAACGGAAGACCGTCTTATCCCTCAACTTCCACAAGATTAACATGTTAAGTTCAACAGCACAAACAAACATACAAATGCACATGCACAAACAGTCACCTTTATTTAAAGGTGAAGTGTGTCATTCCTGCGACACTAATGTCACCAAACCGAATTGCCAATACGATTTTTTGAACTTACATTGGTTAACATTTCATGGCACCTTTAACGATGTTCTCATATGCAAAGCAGATCACAAAATAATTTTTTCCCCCCTATGACTATATCAACCACGGCTTACATTTTTGCTGATGCAGGCTCAAATTAAATCAAGCTGTGTAACATTTGGGCATTTACCCTCCTAGACATTGTCTCATTATAGTCCTGTAGTAAACAAGCTTTGCAAACTGGCAAAAACAAAGCCGGCGTGGTAATTAAGTTGGATTAAGCGGATTATGTGGCCCTTGTGTTGAATTGCCTGTTGTATTTTGGCAAGTAAGTAGTGTCACCTTACCATGTCAACACACCAAGTCCGTTTCTAGGCCTGGGCGAACTGGACGATCGCCTAGAACGCCATCAGCATGGGGGGCGCTAACGTGTAAGCCACACCTCCCCCATTGGACATTACCATTGGACATTTTCCTATTTTCGGCCAACAGTTTACAGCAATCTGTTTTGTAATCGAGTTTGTCAATCTTTCCAAGTACACTTATGGGCCGTTCACACAAAACACGTTAATGCATCCCATTTGCACTCTTTTTGTAATTGTTGGTTAGTGTATATATTACATACATCAGACAGATGTCATTAGCCATTGCATCTTTATTTATTATTATAATTTTTTTGTCCCATGAGCGCTGCATGTTATAACATTGTTTTTGGAATAATCACACTACATGAAGACGTTAAACTGTTGCCTTGTGCACTCAAAAATACATGCAAACTGGGCCACCAATCCACTCACAACATAACAGGTGTATCCTCTCCCACTCTCTAGGTCACAAGGCCGGGGCAGATTTCAACCTTCCTTTCGGTAATTGGCAGGGACAAGAATAGTAAATCCAGGTCAGCAGACTGTTTGTAGTATGGGGTCAGTATGCAGGACTAAGATAAGCTCTTTAACCAGGTTTCACCTCAATGCAGTCAATACTGCACTCCCACACAGGAAAAACAGCGTACCATAAACTTAAAGGTGCACTAAGTATTTGTTATTTTTACGCCTAAAGAGATGAATTGTACTTTTGACTAATATGTTGAAAGCTTTAGTGTGCATTCCTTTGGTATAGTAATATTGATGCTTGCCTTATTTATGTCTGATGTGGGATATTCCTATTTGATGTCATATCTCCGACCAATGACCTTGAAGGTGTTCTATTGCCCAACACTCAGAAGATGATGTATTAAGAAACAAAAGGGCAATGCGTTCGTTAGTTTTGCAGGTGTTCGATTGTCATCAAATAATCAAAAGTTTACTAGAAACCACATTTTGGAGGATAAGCGACACAATGCGACAGATCAACAGATAGGATAATTTGCTGTGTTTTACTGGTTTTGATATCATAAATCATAGGAACTGCGACTTATTGATGTATTTTATTTGCTTTTAAAAGTGAATGTTTATCATAAACAACCCTGTACATCTCTGTAAAGGTGCCGCCATGTTCACATGATGTCACAAACCCGCATCTCTGTGAAATTGGAGTATGTTTGTGTGACATCATACATGCCAAATGTCATGTTCACAGTGTCATAAATGCCATACACATTAAATATCCGCTTCTCTGTAAAATAACTGGCATCAATAACTGGCATCTCGGCAAACATTTTTAATATTTGTGTGACGTCATACACTGGCATCTTGGCAAAATTTTAGAATGTTTGTGTGACGTCATACATGTCATATGCCATGTTTGCGTGACATCATACTCTGGCATCTTGGCAAAATTTGAGAATGTTCGCGTGACGACACAAATGCCATACACCATGTTTACGTGACATCATATACCCGCATCTCTGTAAATTTGGAAAAATATTCACATGACGTCATATATGTTACAAACCATGTTTGTGTGATGTCAATCATTGGCATCTCAAAAAATTTTAGATTGTTCGTGTGACGTCATACATGCCATGTTCTCGTGACAAAATACACCTGCTTCTTGGAAAAATTTAAATAATATTTGCTTGCCGTCATACACGCGCATCTCTGCAAAATTTGAGACTGTTTCCCTGACAACTTACATGCCATACTCCATGTTTTTGTTATGTCATACACCCGCATCTCTGCAAAATTGGAGAATGTTTGCATGACGTCATAAATGAGATACACCATCTTCGAGTGAAGTTGATCTCGACAAAATCGTAAAAATATTGTGACGGCATACGCCATGTTTGCGTCATCACACACGCATCTCTGCAAAATTGGAGAATGTTTGTGTGATGTCATACCTCATTTTCTCATGTCGTCAAACACTCGCGCCTTATCAAAATTGGAGAATACTTGCGTATGCAATACTTGCACACCATATGCCATTTTAGCGTGTCCTCATTCACTGCCATCTCTGCATAATTGGAGAATATTCACTTGTCGCCATACACGCCATATGCCATGTTCAGGTGATGTCATACACCCGCATCTCAGCAAAATTGGGAGTTGTTGGTTTCCAAGATTCCAAGTTTGACTTCAAGTGGCGTTCTCTGTTGGAAGTTGAAATTCTGACTTTTTGGGTTATATGGAATGCAGCAAATAACTCACACCCAAACTGATAGACAACAGACACACGTATCACTTAATCTACTGTCGGAGAGCTAAACACACACTTAAATTAGAGGGTGATTTTGTGGACTTCATTTCAAGATGTCTGAGTTGCATTTGGCAACATTAAATAGACCCACAGCTGTGTGAACAAGTTCAGAATCTCTCTCGCTTTACATGCTGACTTCACATCCTTACTCTAATTGCAAATGTGGAAACTGTTCAAGAATGTTTAAGGCTTCTATAAGTCAATACTTTTTTTTAACCAAAGGACCTATATTTATAGGAATCAAAACAAAACCATAATTTATACTGCGGAATATGTTCAAACAAAGATACTGGGAAAGTTTTTGCATAATTATCAAACAATTTAAAATACAGTAAAGTGGTTTAAATCCATCAAGTCCAGACAAGATTTTGGTTAATGAAAAAACGTTCATGACGCAATTACATCACAAATGTCATAATGCCATATTCTTCTTTTATTATTATTATTTAAGAAATATATTTAATTTTTAGACTCAGTCAGTTTAGGTTTTTCTTGCATGATCTTATATATATTAGAGACATTTGTGATATACTTCAAATGTAAATCTATTATAAAATCATAAATGATTAATACCTATATTTTGTCGACATTTGCTCCTTATTAACATGTGCTCGAGCAGTGTACTGTTTCTAAGGTTACTTCCTTAAGCAAACCAAACTTAGTGTCTTTTTAATGGCGGGAAAAAGTATGCACTTTGACTAGCTTGTAAACAAACGTTTGAAAATGTTGTTGAAACGTTTCTTATGAAATATATTGGATTAAAGTAAAGTCTGCAATTTCTGCACCATGAGCATCAACCAAGGAAATTGCAATTGTAAAGAAAGCTTTCCAAAAATCTGTCTCTCTCTTTATTTCCTCTTACTGTCTTGGCCATATATGCTGCTGATGCTGATTATATTCATCCTCTGTTGACCACAAATCTTCAAAGGACGAATAATTGAAAAAGCGTGCAGAGTGCGAGAAAGTGTTGACATGTACGTGTGTGTTGACGTAGGAATTTAAATCTCAGTTTAAATGCAATTTTGTATGGCTGCTTGTTGTAGTTTTATCTTCGGAGACTGGAATAATAGTGAGTTGCCATTTCATGATTCCATTTTACAGTATGGCAACGGTGGACAGTGGGTAATGTTGGCTGGAAAGACAAACCAACAGTGTAACTTTCCTTTAAATTGGCTCTATTTTGAACAAATAGAGCCATCCATTTATCTGATGAATAGCATACAGCACATTTCACCTTTAAACATAATGACCTCGCTCACCTTTCTTATTTTGAGAACTAACCGAAAGATCCATTTTCGTTTTTCTCAACCAATCCGAGCCATATGATCAAAAACCAAATAGAATTTCTGTTTGTGTGTCTTGATAATGCGAAGGAAATTGGGTGTTTAGCCAAGGTGTGAGCCAAGGATTTAACCTTATAACCTGCTTGTTACCATTCGACTTCACTTTGCTCAATTCCATAAGTGCTGTGCCGGACGACAATATTTTAATTCGGCCATTATGTTTGTTTAATGGCCCGTCGTAAAAAGAGAGAGTGCTGGGTGTACATTTTTCCTCCATTTGAGATCCTTTTGGATTCCATCCAAATGCTTAGATGGGTTTCCAAAACCAGGATCAAGGAAATTTGCCTTATGAGACAAAATGAGAAGATATAGCTGACTTCATCATAATTATAGCCCATAATTCTAACAGAAGACTTTATATCATTGTGCTTTAGTTGGGGAGTTTGCGTTGGTTTTCAGATATCCATTCACAGTGTTCAAAGAGAATGCTTAGTGATTACATCTGACTAATAGTACAAGTGTAGTAACAACTGGGTCCTGAAAACATTTCAGACGTGGGTGGGCGATAAAAGAAAAAAATTGCATTGTGGTAATTCCTGAAATCTTTGGTTGATCATGATATATCACAATATACACATTTTGTATTGAAAGTGATTTAAAAAGAAAGTCTCTTTTTGATTTAAATACTTATAAATATTTTTCTCACAATACTATGTGTTGCCTCACTATAAGTTTTGCATTTGCTCACAGTTTGCGTTCCCTTGCTGTCAGTTTTGCATTACCTCACAACAAGTTTTATGTCCCTTGTAATACGTTTTGCATTATTTGCAATAGTTTTACCATTCCCTCACAATATATTTAGCTATCCCTCACAATACTATTGTGTTCCCTTGAAGTCAGTTTTGCGTTCCTTAACAATACGATTTTCATCCCTCACAATAAGTTTTGCATTGTCTTGTGACAGTTTGCATTCCATTAAAATAAGTTTTGTGAAGACCAGGGATATATGCAAGGATCCTCTTTGTGGACTTCAGTTCGGCTTTCAACACCATCATCCGAGCTATGCTCTAGACTAAATTACACCAGCTCTCTGTTCCCACGTCTGTCAGTGGAACACCAGCTTTCTGAAAGACAGGCAGCAGCTAGTGAGACAGGGGAAATTCACTTCCAGCACATGTACAATCAGCACTGCTGCCCCCCCAGGGATGTGTGCTCTCCCCACTAATCTTCTCCCTGTATACCAATGATTGCACCACCAAGGACCCCTCTGTAAAGCTCCTGAAGTTTTCTGACGACACTACTGTCATCGGCCTCATCCAAGAGGACGATGAGTCTGTATACAGAAGGGAGGATGAACAGCTGGCTCACTGGTGCAGTCAAAAAAGTCTGGAGCTGAACACACTGAAAACAGTGGAGATGATTGTGGATTTTAGGAGGAACACCCCAACATTGACACCACTCACCATTTTGAACATTATGAGTCATTCAGGTGCCTGGGCACTACCAAGTCGCGGATACCATCCCATTAAGAAAAAGGCCCAGCAGTGGATGTATTTCCTTCAACAGCTGAGGAAATTCAACCTGCCACAGCCGCTGCTGATACAGTTCTACTTAGCAGTCATTGAGTCTGTCCTCTGCACTTCAGTAACTGTCTGGTTTGGTTCAGCTACGAAATCAGACAAAGTACAGTTCGGACTGCTGAGAGGATTACTGGTTACCCCCTGCCCTCCCTTCAAGAACTGTACACTTCCAGAATGAGGAAAGGGGCTGGAAAAATCACTCTGGACCCCACTCACTCAGTCCAATACCTTTTTGAACTGTTGCCTTCAGGACGGCGCTACAGAGCACTGAGCACCAGAACCATCAGGCACAGGAACAGTTTTTTTCCCTCAGACTGTCCAACTCATGAACAGTAAAAACTGCCCCATTGAGCAATAATTATGTGCAATACACAGCTTAGTCTATTTATATCAATCCTACATATCCTACCTCTTCTGCCATATATTGTCTTATTGTGTATTTCTCTATATACTTATATTTTCTATTCACTTTTTATTTTTATTCTATTTTCTTATTACTATCTCTGTCTTGTTGTTGTATTGGTTTTGCACTGGAAGCTTCTGTCACCAAGACAAATTCCTTGCATGTGTAGACCTACTTGGCAATAAAGCTCATTCTGATTCTATTAGTTTTGCGTTCCATCACAATAAGTGTTGTGCTCCATTACAATCATTTTTGCATCCCTTGCATAAAGTTTTGTGTTCCTCCCAATAATTTTTGTGCTCCCTAACAAAAAGATTTGTGTTTCTTCACAAAAATGTTGCATTCCCTTGCAATTATTTTGGATATCCTCGCAATAACTGTATCCATATTTTAGCTAAATTAATCATGGTTTTACTAAAGTAACCATATTTTAACCATGATATCCATAGTTACACCATAGTAATAATAAAGGAAAACTAAAACTATCAGAAACTTTTCAAGGGAACACTTAATGTGAGGGAACTCAAATTTATTGCGAAGGAATGTATAAATATTTCAGAGAATATATTCTCTCCTTGTCCTCTAAGGGGCTTCATGATGTTTGTTTTCCTTCAATTTGTTGATGTTTATATATTGTCACTCTTTCTTTCTTTTTTTTTGCATTTGACAAAAATGTTCAAACAAAAGTGTTTGGTGGTAAAATACAGTTTGGGTTTTTACTGCCCAGTCTTTCAGGCCTTATTCTACCAAATTCAATCCTCAAAAGGAATTATATTTGTGAATGCATCTGTATCTTTGTGATTGTTGAGGATCATAATGTTTAATCAGTCAGGACATTCTATCTGTCCAGGAGCTCCTGATAATTTCACATCATTTGATTCACAAAGCAAACACAATAGATATCATGAATGAAAGAAATGATACAGAGATGTTTTCAAACATAACTCTTGTTATCTCGGAGAGAAAGATATACTTCTGTACTGTGTGTCTTTTCTGTGTGTCAAACCGGCAGGAAGATAATGCATTTTAACATCAGATGATTAACCTTTAATCTTTGATTCAGCCCTGTATGCAGATGCACACACACACACACACACACACACACACACACACACACACACACACACACACACACACGCACACATAAACTTCTATTTCTCCAAATTAATGTGATAACAGATGGATGGATAGATTCTCTTTGCAAGTAAACTGCTCATTTGCAGCTGCAGATAGAGGCCAAAATAAACCAAAAATATAACGCAGAGAAAAGACTGCAAGAAATAGTTTGTCATTTTTGAATGTCATTAAATAACGATGGAATTGTGAAGGTAAATGTACACCAATGGCGTGAGAGCTGCCATGCAAGGCGCTAGCCTGCCATTGGGAGCAACTTGGGGTTCAGTGTCTTGCCCAAGGACACTTCGGCATGTGGAGCCATGTGGGCCTGGAATCAAACCACCAACCCTGCGATTGGCAGCCAACCTGCTCTACCACCTGAACTATTCCTTGAAGTTTAGTTCTCTGAGAGATACTATCTGACACTCTGTCTCCCATGCAAACAGTCAGAAAGACCTGTTTCACCTGGTCACATCATTATGGATTATGGATGTTGCTGTGGCAACCTGACAGGAATGAATGCTGTTTCTATGTCGCTCTATCTTTCTCTCTCTTTTCCTGCATATCAAGAATGAGCCGTGATTTTTGAAGGGTCCTTCTAAGCACTGGGTCGTGCTTTCAGGCCATTTTACTCCATCAAATAGCTGATAAAATGTCCAGAGAGAGAGAGAGAGAGAGACTGGCTGATTCTGGTGTGTGAGTGTGAGTTTATCTTGCGGCGAATAAATGCTAAACGCATGAACAGTTCTTTGATTACAGTGCTTAAGAGTTGATCTATTTAATTGCCTTCTCTGTATGTCGCAATGAATATAATGCAACAGACAATTAATAAACAGTGTCTAACAATACATTTCATAAACAAAATGTGCCTGCTTAATCGAATGGTTCACTGTTTTACAATACAAAAATTGCCCACTATGGGCATTTTAACATTAAACTTAACCTGAATAGTGATGATCTGTTGCTACTTCCCTCTCTAATGACCAGCAGATGGACTCAGCATGTGAAGAGTGTCTGGGCAAAACACACAATGCACTGATTGGAGAGCTTGTGTCATCCGCTAATTGTTGCCTTCTTTGACCATTCCAGTCCCTAATCTGAGTCAATGAGTCATTCCACTCACTGATTTGAGAGCAGTTTTACTGTCTCGTTAAAAGTTTGGGGGTAAGAACTACATATTGTTTGATTTGGAACATAGCATAGACAAATTAAGCAATTTTAGTTTTAATGTGAGAAGGGGTGAGAATTAGGTAACCTGGTCTCATAGAATCACGTTACTACCTACATTTTCTTGTTGTAAGTATCGCAACAATTTCCTTGTGAAATGAACACGGGGGCGCTACAAAAACAATGAATTTTCACACAAATAAAGAGTGAAACTGCACATTATCAATCACATTACAATATTCACTCTGTTCGTCACTAAATGCTATTTTATGACATCCAAATGTAACAGGAGCCAGCTGGTTTGTGATAGCTGTGTGGTAAAAGCTCACTCCCCTGGCCTCAAGAGGCGCACTAGCAACTGATGCTAGGGGCTGAAGCCTTTAGCCTCCCGTTAGCATGCCCACCTCCCATACTGGCTGACAACGGTTCGAATCCTGCTCGGAGCAGGTCAAGCTGGGCCAGTTACAGTGGTGCCGTGACCTGGATGGGAATGAGGTTTTGGGGGAGACTTGTGTCTCAACAGAGCAAATATAGGCGTTTTCCAATCTGTGGGCGTTTTCAAATCAGGATGGTTGTTTTTCAACCGCTTTACATGATTTGCCAACTACATTGAGATTCCTTACTTTCATTGGATAGTTCAGAAATACCCATCCGGATATGGAAACACCCACAGATTGAGAAATGGCCATTATTGTTCCTCAAAGACCTATTCATTTTTAGGGGTGAGTGTAATGGGAACAGCAAGCCAGCTGGTATGTGATAGCTGTGCGGTATGTGTAAACCTGGCCTCAAGAGGCGCACTATCGACTGATGCTAGAGGATGTAGCCTTTAGCCTCCTCGTTAGCACGCCCACCTCCTATGCCAGCTGACGCTGGTTCAAATCTCGCTCTGAGCTTGTCTAGCAGTACTGGTTACACAAACACTAGCTAGACATTTTAACATTTGCATTACAATATCAACTGCAATTACAAGCTTGTTCTAATGTGATCAAATTGTGCAGTTGCTCAACTGGTAGACTTGCGATGCATTGCACTGAAGTACAATACCGAAGAGTACACAAGTCTATAGAAGCACCACAAAATGTCGTGGTTGCTTCAGAAATTGCCATTTTTATCTTACATTTGCCTTTATGACACTATCGGTTTGGTTTAGGTTTAAGGATTAGGGTAGGGTGGTAGGTTTTGGTGATTTTAAATGCGATAGAGCATTTGGTACTCGCTTTTAGCACCACACAGTGGACATTTCACCTCATAACTGTGCAATATGTATAAGAAAGCATCTCTTTAACAGCAAAAATACAAAAATATACACTTCACCTTTAAGAAGCAGAAAATAGACAAGATTTTGTGGTGATGACTCATAGATATGAGAACAGGTATTTATCACTTCTTGTCAGAGGTAAAGATGTCCCACAGAGGACATACTGTATGTGCGACAGCCTGGTGTTGCAGATTAAGTGTGACCAAAAAAGTTGAGCTTTAATTTTTGGGGTTTGACATCACGAGGAAAGGTTGGAATTGGAAATTAACTTACAGCATATGTTGTGAAATAGCTGTGAAATATTCAGCTATGTTTAGTACCAAGTCAAGTACCACATCGAGAATTTCTTTCTCATGTGAATCACAAAAGGAAATATTTAAAAGAATGTCCAAGCAGCTGTGGTCACCATTCATTTTCATTGTATGGAAATGTGCAGCTATTTTGCTTTAATTAACCACCTTTGTGTTCCACGCAAGAAAGAAGATCATGAGGTTGATTAAATGATGTCATCATTTTCATTTTTGGGCAAACCAACCCTTTAAACTCTCATTCAGCTCTGAATCCGCAGTCTTCCCTGTGTCTAATTAAGATTGAGACAGTCCCATTGAGGCTTCGGTAAATGAGACAAAGAGGCCGTATCATGACATATTCACGTTGCCATGGCAGTCAATGGTCTTTTCAATGTCCCTGGACAAATAGCAACTCAAGCACTAATTAAACAACAGATTGAACAAGAGGCTCAGGCTCTACATGTCTAAACCAGCTTTGTGTTCACTGTTTTAGGCTGATGAAACGGCCTCTTTGAGCACACATGAACCGCACGTGGTTTTGCAGACTTCTTATCCATATTTGAGGTAAAAGCTGGCAAAACTAATCATTCCTGGGCAAGGGATGTGGCAAACGAATTGATTAGTCAGTCTTATGGAAGTTTTATCAACTTTGGTACTGATTTTGTTTTTTCTTCTCTTAAAATTACTGTGAAGAACAAAATGTAGACTATAGAGACATTTGTTGTTAGACTGTAAGAGTAAAGAGCTGGAAAATTAATGCGGATGACATAGCTCAGATAATTTGGTCTTGGAAGAAATTGGTGAGAAATATTTGAGTTCATATTAAGATCTCTGACATTTGCAGACTTTGGTATCTGGTCAAATCTGACCACAGTTTGAAACGTTGTTTAGATGTCTTCTAAAACTCTAGATGAGACACATGTGAGATTACCGAGGTCCTTTTATATCAGGAGGAAAAGTAAACAAGGTAAGCGAAAAGTCTCAATTTGCTTTCCATATAATCTAATTGCTGTCTAGGAGAAACGAGAGATATTTTAGGGTTCTCATTTTTTATATTTATTTCCTATGGGACCAGACATCATTCACACATGCTTCTTAGGGGACCGGTATTCAACTTTCCAAAACTATTGTATTCCTCACAAACGAAGATTGACGGATTATGCATAACAGTGTGCACAGCAGGCAATTTGAAGTCCTGACAGTAATTGTCTTCAAATGAATTGTTAAAGGTGGTGAATTACAAAAGTGCTGCTTTGATGGCTGCAGCGGCGTTGCTTTAAAGAGGATGTATTTAGAGTCACAATAGTCTTGCATTATTATTAACGATGCTGTCTACACTGCTAGCATTTAATGCTGGTGCACTTGCAGTGTAGACAGCATTGTTGATCATAATGTGACCAGTCTAATTCTGTTGTCTTGTGGTGCTTATTTAAAAAAGTTTGAGTGCCCTAAAACATAACTGCAAAGTTGTTTCTTTAAATTCACCACTCTCAAGCACCACTGTTGTAAAATGTTAAAGAAAAAAAAAGAGAAAAAAAACCGAATTAACTTATTGAAAAGACTAGCTGACCTGAATGTTGGTCTAGGCTTGTTCGTGCTGGTTAGTGCTAGTTTGGTGCTGGTATAGCTGCCATGTTTTTCACCGACAAAACGTGGTTGACCAGAATGAATATTTTTATGTTATGATGCCATTTAACCAAGGAAGTCTTTCTGGTTAGCTAGTCAAAACGCGTAATATGTTTTTTTCTTCCATCAACCGTACTAATGACTAGTCAGTTGCTAGATGACTAGTCGACTAGTCCTGCATCCTCCAGACTGATAACAATTTGGCAGGAGTAGCCCTTACAAAAAAAGGTAGTGCAAAAATGTCTAATAGGGGATGGCATTTGTCAGTGAATGGAGTGTATTTCAGGGTACATGAACTTTCTGAAGCAATATGTCGATTTCCCTTGGATCATGTTGCATCTTCAACCATCACTAACCCAGGCTTTGCAAAGTATTGCAGAAATATTTGACTTGCACTTGCGAGATTCCTTGCATTATCTTTCACCTCCAAGCACATAAATCCACATACTGGCCTGATGGTGCATCTATTACAATACATTGACAGTGATATTTGCGTGTTTGTGAATGTGTTGAAAGAGAATGAGTATTGCAAGAAGGTAATTCATTTCATTTCACTCCGCTGTAACCTTGCTCCCGCTGCGAGTTCCCGGTTCCCAGGAAGCTTTCAAAATGTCACCACATATCTCTAAAGCAAAAGGATGACACTAAGCCATCAATATTTTCACACAGCTTCCTGGATTGGGACCCTTGAATGTAAGATGTAAAATCTGATAAGGTGAGATTGATTTTTCTTATCTGTTAACTAAGTCTAGTGGCAGATCTCATTGAAATCAAACGCATGACTTTTGTATGCATGAGTTGCTCTCACTTAGGTAACTAAATATTAAACATACCAGAAATGGCTTGAATCCTTTTCAATTGAAGCTGTAGTTCACCAAAACATTCATGAATGAATTTGATCATTTACTCACCTTTAAGTCTTTCCAAATTCTGTATGATAATATTTTGTGAATAATGGGCACCAATGAGTCATTATTTTTCCAAACATGTGCTGTGCCACACTAGTCTTATTTCTTATTCTGGCTAAACTGTTCATTACAATGTCTTGCATCAATGTATGTGAGTGTGTGTGAGTGAGTCTTCTTTCACAGTCACTCTAGGGTTTAAATGTTAACAGAACTCTGGAATTAGCTCAAACTCCGACTGACAAGAGCTACCCACAGAGACATGTTTTACAGATTACACTGGCTGTGGAAAAATATTTCCAGCCCAACACATGTGTAGAATCAGTCTCAAATCGCTGTTAGCTAGCGCTCGTTTAGCCTTGTATTAACAGCTCTTTCCCAGTCAACAAACACAAACACATAGCTTGCATTTTAAAAACCCAATGAGGTTTTGAGCTTTATGGCTTTAATCCTTGTATGTTCACTTTTTTGCCATTGATATGCTGAACGTGATCTCATGACAAAAGAAAAGCGTGACTGTGGCAACATTTTGGCGAAATTACATCACGTGGTTTTTAACACGTGTTGTGAGATTTCCTATAGGTGAAATGTCTACTGTGTGGCGCTAAAAGCAAGTAACATTTTCTCTCAAACAGATTTGTAAGGTTTTTAAGGGTATTGCTAATACAAGTTGTAAATAAAGAAACATACCTCTCTACCCTAAACCTTAAACTAATCCTGACTGACAGTGTCATAAAAATCAAATGTGAGATGGAAAACGCAATAGCTGAAGCCACCACGTCATGTTGTGGAGCTTCTATAACACTTTTGACACATATTTTGTCATGTGTGGTTTCAGGAATCGTATCTCTATCTTTTGCATTGCAAGTGCAACGATCTATCACTTGAGCTACTTACAAGTTTATAAATGCAGCTGGTTATGTATTGCAACCCTAAACCTAGAGCAAAAAGTAAGTGTTCATGAAAGTTACATTTTTTTTACTCGTGGTTTGTGTGAAAGTAAATTAAATGTTAATTTCATCAGGAAACTGCAACGATATGTACAACGAGCCACGTAAAAATTATTTTGCACTGATGTAGGTATAGCCCAGAGATGGACTGGGAAGAGAAATCGGCTGGGGATTTTACATAAGGGGGTGGGTTTAGTGTCCGTTCTGCATATCCCGACAGCTCATTTTAGCTTATCGCGGCCCTATTCAGCACATTTCGAGACCCACCAGCCCGATCGGTTCTCCCGATGACCATTCCGCCCCTGATCAGCCCCAAAGTGCGTCGGTCCACCAGGAAAAAGCTAGACCAGGTAGTTTATAATAATGTATTTCTAAAAATGTCTTTATCCTCCATGGAAAAGTTGCAAAAATATTGATGACTCATCTTGCACTAAATCCAAATCTTGGTTCAATAAAGTGCTCTTTAATGTTTGAATGACCCTCCCATAATATCACAAAGAAGATTAAAAGCCTATTTTTTTAAAAGACGAGAACAATATGTTTAAAATGCCTAAACTACCTGTATCAGTAAAAATACATCAACGCACTTGTCAAGCCTAATTAATAGGTCTTTATTTCAATTAAATTCTCATAGCCAAAAAATGTCTTCCTTTCTTTTTAAAGCACTCCTGAATTTGCATTTATTTAACAGCCAGGTGCGAGAACGTGCCAGTGCTACCCTACATCACTGCATGACCTCAGAGCTCAAACAGAAATCCAGATAAGGATGTGACCGCTTGAATGCCGCTGTGTGTTTCTCATAGTTCAGTTCACAGATAGAAAAACCTCTGAGTCAAAGCCGGAGAATTCAGCCAGGGCATTACTTCAGCCTGCACAAATGCCCTCTCTATGAAGATAGTGCCAGATAAGAACAGAAACAATTCGGACAGTTCCCTCTGATTTACCGAGGTACTTTACGTATGTAAAGGAATGTTCCAAGTTTAGTACAAGTTGTGAAATGTTGTTGATTACCACAGAAAATGATTTCAAATTGTTCCTTAGTTTGAAACAGTTATGCACTTACAATGGAAGTCTACTCTGTGTAGCAAGTGTTTCAGAAGGAATAAAACCTGAAATGTGTTGCTTGTATTTCCGCTAAAGGACTTATATCAATTATTTTATATAAAGTGTGCGTTATTTGAGCTTTAACCTTATGCGACCTTGTGTCCACATGTGTGGATATTGTATTTTGACTTTGCTGTACGCAACACATTATTTAAACTAATTTAAACTGACCGAATACTGTCCACAAGACTACACTGTCATTTAAGTGTTAAACTTCTGCCACACTGCGTCCCGTGACACAACAACATGGCATCAATTTCTACATCGAAGCGCTTCTATGGCCTCTGGTAAGAAACCTCTAAGTTTTTGTCATTGAAACCTGTTTGGTTGTAAAGAGTAGCATCTCTAGTTTTGTATGATATGCCACTTTAATAAGGCGCTAGCCTGCCATTGGGAGCAACTTGGGGTTCAGTGTCTTGCCCAAGGACACCTCGACATGTGGAGTCATGTGGGCCAGGAATCGAACCGCCAACCTTGCAATTAGTGGACAACCCGTTCTACCACCTGAGCCACAGCCGCCCTGTTTGAAAATTTCATGACAGCAATGGACAACAATTTTTAGGCAAACTTTTTGCTCTAGAATTGTTTACAAAAATGTTTTACTTTGTGCTTGTTTATTAGGTGCTACTAGTTACAAATCAAAAAGGGAAATGGAAAATGCACACAGCAGTCATGCTCAGGTCTCAGGAGGTTAAAGTTGTTTAAATCATCCTCATAGTTGGGGACTACTTTTCTAGGCAGATGAACTTAAATATTCTCCTTGTAAACAGTGTCTTTCTGGTATCTCAACACATTCTCAATTCATCATTCGTTCGAGTATGCCTTGGGTCATAGTTAGGTTTAGGGTTGTGTAAGGGGTTACACTTTAGGAAAAGAAAGTTAACATTTAGGAAGAATCATAATAACATTGTTCCTCCATTTATTTAACTCTATGTGCATAAAAGTTGTAAAAAGCCAACTTGTAGGATTTCTTACTATTGCGTTATCTCATACTAATAATTACAACATGAGACCATTGTAAAAATATAATTCAACTTTGCGCAAATAACGTTAGTCAGCGATTTTGTCACAA